>NC_061111.1:34001901-34046564 GCF_002878395.1 Capsicum annuum | reverse complement strand
CAAATTTAAAAACAAAAATGGTAAAAAGTCACGATCAGTTATTAAAATCAAATAACCGTTCTTTTATGGTTATAAATTGTCTTTATCATTTATTTCCTTATTATTTATTTACGAACCATTTTCCATATTAAATAATCAGAAAGTCAAGTCTTTTCACCCTCTCAATAACAATAAACCTTTTTTATTAATAACCGTCTATTGCAATATATGATCAATCTGTCGCATCAGATTAACCTTTGTTGCCACAAATGCTCAATTCCTACTATCAACCGTAGACATGTTGAGAATAAAGAATAAATAAAATGATAATTAAATACTAAATAAGAATTAAAAATTCAAAGTCGAACACCAAAACATAGATTTTTGAATTCCTTGGGTAGATCTGATATACAAAAGGAGGAAAATAATACATACGCTAAAAGAAAAAACATAACCTAATTATTATTACTATTATTATTATTATTATTACTATTATTATTATTATTACTATTATTATTGTCAACCGAAAAATTTTCATTCGGCAGCAGCAGAACCCTCCTCAGCCTTGCTCCGAAGTCGGTCAAATCCCTCTGAAGTTCATCAAACTGCCTTTGAAGTTCCCACAAGGACTCGATATGAATCTTCTTGTATGAATCTAGATCAGCCATATTTCTATTGTAAGTGTAGTAGAATGAACGAGTAAGGAGGGACCTATTTATAAATGATTGAATTGGAAGGGGTTAGTCAAACAAAAAGCCACGATTGTTCATATCCCTTAATTAAATAAAACTGGTGAATTATTGAACATATAAATTAAAAAAATAAATCTAAATACAACATTTTATCTTTTGTTGTATTTCAGAAGGAAAAGAAAATTGCTTTAAAATAAATCTAACAGATGTGTAATCTATTACAAAATATATTTCATCTGTCAAATAACTTACAACATATTGTCAATCTGTTGCAATAGATGGATATATTTGTTTGATTTTTCAAGAGATATGTCATATGTTGCAACAGATTAATCATCTGTCATAACAGATGTCTGCAATTATTTCATAATTTAAACAGATGTGGTATCTGTTGCAACTTTCTAATCATCTGTTTATTCATTTTAAGCCATAGATGGGCTAAGAAGAATAAGGTGCGTACAGATAGATGGATCCACTGTCATGTGTGGGAGTTAGGTATTACTGATAAGGTCATCGGGACAAAACACACAAAGTATAATGTTTTTGTGAATGCAGTTTTTAACCGATTAGGCACTGATCATTCAAACAAGATCCTTCATTATATAGTTAAGTTTGATTGGTTTAAATTGATAAGGGTGAGGTCCCCATAAAGATGGTGCAGATACCCTATTACGAATTGCTGATGTTGTTGCTCATGTTTATGTGTGTCAAGTTTTGAAAAAAGATCAATATTTGGTGTCATTACAGAGATCCAATAGCGATTCGACTTAACTTTAAGTGTGCATTAGACTCTAAGAAGGCCTTCGAAACCTTGCACTGCATCAAACAAGAAAGAAAAATCAATAGAAATTCCCCTGGCCCAAATTTATATGAAAGGGTTGATCTAGAAGATGATCATACGCCAGAATGAGCCGAAGGAAAATGCCTACGAGGGAAAGGGGAGTTTATGAAAGACTATATCATCTGATATCTAATTGAAGAAGTGACATATGGTAGAAAGTAACTTCTACCGAATTTGGCTGATGAAATTATCTTAAAACATGAGAAATCTAAATCAAGTGCAAATATGAAAGTGTATCCGATAATGTAAATTCGTATGTTGACTCTCTAAAAGAAAAATAATGCAGATGAACATTTTGATAAGAAGTTGCGACTAAGTAGCGTGGTTGGAATTATCACCCAGATAGAAAATAGCAGAAGACCAAAAAAGCAGTCTTACGGGCATCGAGGGTTGAAATGATATATAATAAGTCTAGAAAACTTGCACTAACAGTAACTGCAGTTAAAGTAAGGAATCTAAGAAAAGGCGGCAATTTCTGAATTTTAAATTACATCTCATGCCTTCTTATTTGTGGTTCCAATTAGGTCCACTGTTGTTGACTTGATCGAAACCACAAACGAGATTGAAAGACAGATTGAGTGTCATTACTTCCTTAGCAATATGGATTAATTGATTGTGATTTCTTGCCTTAACATACTTTCAACATTCCTTAGAGAAGATCATAGGCTTGCTTAGTATGTGAATCCCGATAATTTTCAAGCTTACCTCCAGTTTGTCGATTTGGTATTCAAGCTTATCATTATCGTCTTTAAAGTTGGTATGGAGTTCTTGATCTCTTGTGAACTCGATCAGGAATAGTTTCTCCTTCAAAGTTGTGGAATTGAAGAAGGCCTTCAGAACACTTTCTTCAGAAACCTTAAAGGATACATGGAGGGTCGTTGTGTTTGTTTTAGGTCAAAATGTGTTGATGCACATTGAAGATGTGGTCCCAACCATTGAATAGATCACTTTTATCGAGCATTCTCAATACATCTTGCTCAACCAATCTTCAAGAGATTTGATAAATTAATAAGCAAGGAGTTACGTAACGTTTGATCTAAATCGACTCTACCAAGCCTATCAAAGGTTACGTAACTCCAGGCTTATTACCCTATTAAAAAACTTTGCCCGAGTTAGTGGAAAAATCAAACGAGCTCAATCTCACAGCCTTTCTGCTGATTTCTCTTCTCCAATATAGATGACAAGATATTTTCCATGCAAAAGTCTACACCGTCAGCAGAAATGCTTGCCAGAGCAAAAGTGTCATTATCAACTCCTCTGTCTGGCTCAAGTATCCAAAAAAAAAAAAATTTCAACTCCTTTGTCTTGCACTATTAATCAATGTACAAGGTCCACAGAAGAACAACATGAGCTGAAAAAAGTGAGAAGATAAAAAGGGGAGGAAATATTTTCATTTGCATTCATATTTTATTTATTTAACAAACCAAACAAAGATGAACTAAATCTAGCATTCAGTTTATCCTTCCTATTCCTCCCCTTTTTATCTTCTCACCTTTTTCAGCTCATGTTGTTCTTATATGGGCCTTGTACATTGCTCAATAGTGCAAGACAGAGGAGTTGAAATTTTTTTTTTTTGAAAAATTATGCAAGATAGAGGAGTTGATAATTCCACTTTTGCTCTAGCAAGCATTTTTGATGACGGTGTAGACTTTTGCATAGACAATATCTTGTCATCTATATTGGAGAAGAGCGATCAGCAGAAAGACTGAGAGATTGAGCTCATTTTATTTATCCACTAACTTCGGTAAATTTTTTTATAAGGTAATGAGCCTGGAGTTACGTAATGTTTGATAGCTTGGTAGAGTCGGTTATGATTAAATGTTACGTAACTCCTTGCTTATTAATTTATCAGATCCGTTGAAGGTTGGTTGAGTAAGCTGCATTGAGCAACGCTAGACAAAAGTGAGCTATTCAACGGTTGGGGCTACATCTTTAGTATGCATCAACACATTTTGACCTAAAACAAACATAGCAACCCTACATGTGTCCTTTAAGGCTTATGAAGAAAGTGTTTTGAAGGGCTACAATGCCACAACATCAAAGATAGTGTTCCTGATCGAGCTCACAAGAGATTAGGAACTCTATACCAACTTCAAAGATGACAACGATAAACTTGAAGACTAAATCAGCAAGCTAGAGGCAAGCTTGAAACGAAATTCACATACTACAGCAAACCTCTGATCTTCTTCAAGGAATGTTGAAAGCATGCTAAGACAAGAAAACACAATCAATTAATCTATATTTCTAAGGATGTAATGGCACTCAATCTGTCTTTCAATCTCGTTTGTGGTTCTGATCAGGTCAACAGCAATGGACCTAATCAAAATCGCAAACAAGAAGGCATGGGATGCAATTTAAAATTCAGAAATTGCCATCTTCTCTTAGATTCCTTGCTTTAACTATGGTTGTTGTTGGTGTAAGTTTTCTAGACTTACTATACATCATTTATACCCTCAATGCCCGTAAGGCTGCTTTTTGGTCTTCTGCTATTATCTAGAATCTAGGTGATAATCCCAACAATGCTACCTAGACACAACTCCCTAGAAAAATAACCATCTACACTATTTTATCTTAAAGAAACAACAGATAGATTTTTCATTACTGGATACAATTTCATATTTGCACTTGATATAGATTTCTCTTGTCTTTAAGATAATTTCATCGGCTAGATTGCTAGAAGTTACTTTCTACCCTATGTATCCTCTTCAATTAGCTCTCAGATGGTATAGTCTTTTATCAACCACCCATTTTCCCTCCAAGGCATTCTCCAACTGCACCTTTCAGCGTATAATCATCACCCCGAGCAACCCAACCACATAAATTTTAGCTAGGGCAGTAACTATATTAATGTTTTGTTCTTGTTAGATGCATTGCTAGGCTTCGAAGGCCTTATCAGAGTTAAATGCACCCTAAAAGTTAGTCCACTCTATTGAATCTCTTTATAATGACATTAAAACTAGATCTCTTCACAATGTTTGACACATAAACATGAGCAACAACTGACATTAAATCTTAACAGGGTATCGAAACCATATTCATGGTTCCTCAGCCTTATCAGTTCAGACCTACCAAACTTAACTGTAAAATTACAGATATCTGGTTTGAATGATCAATGACTAATCGATAAAAATAGCATTCACAAAATCAGTGTACTCTATGTGTGTTTCCATGATAATATTATCAGTAATACATACCTCCCATATATAAAGTGGTTCCATCTACATGTAGCTTATTTCTCCGAACCCATCTTTACTGCAGACTCTTGTGTTGGTCGGGCAAAAGTTAATCAACTTTTAGTTTTTTATATCTACAAAGAAGAGGGAAAAAATAATGTCAAAAAAAGAACTTTATCCATCTGTTACAATAGATGTAGAGTCTGTTGCAACAAATATAGAGTCTGTTGTAATAGATGTGGAGTCTGTTCTAATTGATGTGGAGTCTGTTGCATCTGATGTGGTTCTGTTGCAATAGATGTGGAGTCTGTTGCAATAGATGTAGAGTCTATTGGAATACATCAAACTAGCCTTGCTGGTGGTTTGATTTGTTCTAACAGTTGCTCCGTCTGCTGCAACATCAACAACAGCATAAACTACAAAGAAATAACAAATACAAAACATCACCAATAAAGAAATAACAACAATTGTTCCAACACCATCAACAACATCATCAACAACAAAGAAGCAACATCCTTTGTTCCAACACCATCAACAAGACCACACCACAAGTTCCAACAATGCCAACCCCACCAACAACATCAATAATGGCATCAACAACAAAGAAACAAAAATACATACAAAAAAAATAATACTGCCAACAAGGCTTTTACACTTCTCCCAATAGATGACTTTTTTGACATATTGTAATAAAAATTCTCGGTTCGTTTATTCAACACTTAAAAGTTTCTTCAAATTTTTTAAATAAATATGATATGGGTAAATGCTAATTAAATAAAAAATAGATGTAAATAACTTGCAAAGAAGAAGATGAGAATAAAAGAGAAATAGTGAACCATACCTTAATGTTAAAAGGGGATCAAAATAGCAATTTCAGTCGAGGAAAGATATGAATTAGTTTAGATCCAAAAAGATATTAATGATAAAGAGAAGAGAAAAGAGAAAAAAAGGTTGTGATAACCCTAAAGAGGATATAAAGAAAAAGATGAAAGATGAATAAAATAAATTTAGGGCTAAAGCTGAAGGAGAGATGAGATAATTCTAGATGTATTGTGTACGTAGACGTGGATTTCAATATTCATTAATTAATATTCATTAATAATTTGAGGGGCATGAGGAAGACCAGTGACATTGAAAAGACAAGATAAGACTACTCAATGAACTCATTTTTGAGTTATCCAAGAAATATTTTTACCGCATTTTGTAGTACTACTTTATCTACACGAACAAAAACTTGCTTTAAAACTAAAAGACAAAATAGATTTTCAAACAGATATGTCATCTGTTACAACAGATAGCAATATGTGTTTAAAAATTTCAACAGTACAGTTATTTGTTGCAACATAATATAAATATCTATTTAAAAATTCCAACAACTCACTCATTATGACAACAGATGCAAATGTCCATTTGATAATTAAATCAGATATGTTATCTATTATAACAGATATCAATATCTATTTAAATATCCCAATAGCTCAATTATCTGTAACAACATATGCAAATATCTATTTGATAATTTAATCAGATATGTGATCGATTATAATAGATATCAATATCTATTTGAAAATTTTCAACAGCTAAGTCATCTGCCACAATAGATGTAAATATCTATTTGATAATTAAATCAGATATGTCATCTGTTGTAATAGATATGAATATCTGTTAGAAGTTTCCAACAGCTCAGTCATTTGTTCCAAGAGATTTCATTGCAATTGATTTAGGTGGAACTAGAGATTAATGAATGAGTTCATAAGGTTAACAACAACTTCGATTGAGTCTTTGCAATTGCATAGTGTTGGTATTGTGTTCATCCCGACCTAAGTCATCGGTAGATCACTCTAAGTTAAAAAAATTCTCATTAACTTAATGTTAAGCTAGTACCTAAATTGATTTAGGTGGAACTAGGGATGAATGGGTTCTTATTAACTTAATATTAAGATAGAACCTTAATTGATTTAGGTGGAACTAGGGAAGAATGAGTTCATAGGGTCAACGATAACTTCAATTGAGTCTTTATAATTACATGGTATTGGTATTGCGTTCATCTCGACCCGAGTCGTCGATCGATCACTCTGAGTTGAAATGAGTTCTAATTAACTTAATGTTAATATAGAACCTTAATTTATTTAGGTGGAACTAGGGATGAATGAGTTCATAGGGTCAACAACAACTTCACTGAAGTCGATGTAATTGCATAGTGTTGGTACTGTATTCATTTCGACCCGAGTCATCGATCAATCACTCTAAGTTGAAATGAGTTCTCATTAACTTAATGTTAAGATAGTACCTAAATAATTTAGGTTAAACTACGGATGAATGATTTCATAGGGTTAACAATAACTTTAATTGAGTCCTTGCAATTGTATGGTGTTGGTATTCCATTCATCCCGACCCGAGTCATCGATCGATCACTTTGAGTTGAAATGAGTTATCATTAACTTAATGTTAAGATAGTACCTAAATTGATTTAGGTGGAACTAGGGATGAATAATCTCATAGGGTCAACAACAACTTTATTAAGTCTTTACAATTGCATGGTGTTGGTATTGCGTTCATCCCAATCCGAGGTGTCGATCGATCACTCTGAGTTAAATTGAGTTCTCATTAACTTAATGTTAAGACAGTACCTAAATTGATTTAGGTGGAACTAGGGATGAATGGACTCATAGAGTCAATAACAACTTTAATTGAGTCGTTGCAATTGCATGGTGTTAGTATTGCGTTCATCCCGATCTGAGTCGTCGATCAATCACTCTGAGTTGAAATGAGTTCTCATTAACTTATTATTTTAAAAATTATATCTTTTGAAATTTTAAAAATTAATTAAGATCAATTCGGACCAAATTAACAATTTTAAAACTTGTCATTCTTTTCCAAAATTATAAATTAACCCATACAAATTATCCATTTGCGGAAAAAACTTTTCCTTATTTTAATCTCAAGTTCTTGCTCTTCTCTCTCTCTCTCTATCTCAAAAATATAGACAACAACTACTCAACATATTGGTCAACCCTTCAAAACAGATTAATTTTCTTCCCATTTTCGATTACATAGTTGTATTTTTTACTTTATTCTCGTTTGTATCCATCATTTTCTCTATCTTCGCAGGTAACAGAGTTTGAGAAGAGTTCTACATTTGTTTTTTGTTCTAAAAATTAGGGCTTTTTAGGTAATGATGAAAATGAAGACTTTTAGTTGTATTATCTTCGAGAATGGGTTAACAATTTTGAGTTTTGATGCTAAAAAAGAAGGAAGCACCCAAGAAAACCCTAGTTTTTATCTCGGTATTTTGTTGACTGTCGTGGTATTTTTGGATGATGTTTATGGGGTTGTTGGTAGATGTTAGTGGTGGTATCGGTATTTGTGTTTTTTGTGGTGGTGTCGGTGGTCTTGGTGTTGGTATTGGCAGCATTGGTGGTGGTCTTTGTGGCATTGGTGGTGGCATTAGTTATGGTGTTAGTGGTTCATTTGTTGCAATAGGTGGAAGATCTATTGAGAGATATTAAATAGGTCTTCAAACAGATTCTCTATCTGTTCCAACTGATGGGTTATCCGTTAGAGTATTTTTTTGTAATGTGGCATAGAATAATTTATTGAAATTTGTCTTACCACTTTTTAAAAAATTATGCAGACATCAAATGCAATGATTTTTTTTTATTTTTCTATTGTTTGTAGTTAAAATATGTCTCCCAAAAAAAAAACTGAAAGTGGATCAACTTCTGACCACCCAACAAATAAGGCTAGAGTACAGATAGATTTGGAGGAACTTCCTGAACAATCTCAGTCAGGGCAAAATGAAGCTGAGGAAAGTGATAACTCCTTCTCACATATGGGGCGTGAATTAATATCAAAATTCCAGCATTATCCTATCAAAACCATTAGTATCGATAGGTTTCAAGTTACGATGTCGATAGATAACCCTGACAAAGTAACTGGTGATCTTGTACTTAAATGTTAGTTAGGGAAATGTTTTGATGAACGTAGGAGTATTTTGAAGAATGAAAACATAGACGGACTATTTAACAAGAGCTGATTTGCATACTTTCTTGAGCTGCCTGCGGACCGCACTCTCTATTTCCCAATGAGCATGGTAGATGTCTTCTCAAGCGCAGGATCAAATACGTGGGGATGATAAAGATTCAAAGGAGGGCAAAAAAAGATGGATGAAATCTGGATCAACTACTGTGGCATGCCGGTTTGTTTTAGATTAAAAGAGTTTGTCATAGTGACGGGCTTAAGATATGATCATCCAGAGGAACCTCTCATCAAGCAAACACCCCACAAAGGGTCCAACAAACGTAAGGACAAAAAAGATGGGTTGTTGGGCAATGTTGGACGTAGCTACAAAGCGGATGATTTGATGGCAGATCTCGAGGAAAAAAACATACCAAAGCACTACAGGGACAAATTGTGCTTAGATTGGTTTATCCATTCCATTTTATTGGCAAGAGACATCAAGAAAGTCATAAAAGATGATTTGTTGGCACTTGCTGATGATTTTGAGAAATTTCATGATTATCCCTGGAGATATGATGTAATACTCGTTCTTATTCCTAGCTAGAAATCATCTCAAGGATGTTATTACTTGATTTGAAATACAAATCTATTTTTTTACCCATGGTATTTTTTAGATTTCTACTTTCTATCATATGGAAAATTGAGTTAGCTTTCTAACGATACCAATTTTGTCCAAATCCGACACCAGACGAGGAAGTTATGGATGTTTTACTCAAAACTGACTGAAGCGCCTAGTGCGACGTCCAAGTTGATGGACCACCAAACAAGTGACGGACTACCACTTTGACCGTCACAGCCAAGGTAGTAGGGCCACATTTTGGATAAGTATTGACGGATGAGTTGACGGACCATCAGGTTTTTTTGATGGACCGTCATCCAGGCCGTCAACTCTTATCCAATGAACCCTATTTCTGGTCCACGTATGATGGTTGAAATGACGGACCGTCAAGTTTCTGACGGACCATCAGTTGGGTCATCATACGCCACGTTCAGTTTATTTCCAGGCCGTTTTAACAAAGGTATTTTGGTCACTTACCACTCACCTATATATACCCAGATGAGTCTGAATTCAGCCATTTTTCTTATTATTATTTCACAAACAAAAAACTAGGGTTTCTCTCTAAATTTAATCTCGAAGAACAAGACCCAATCTTCTTCAAAAAATCAAAGGATTTCAAATCCTTCAAGTTCAAAAACATCAAGAACTTTGAGTCAAGTATGCGTAGTGTTCATCTATGGATCCATTTTGTTCATAGAGCTCAAGAACCATGTTTTAAATATTATTTTGTAATTTTATTGTTTTGATATGAGCATGTACATATTGATTATTGTTGTTTAAGTTTCAAGATGATATCTAAAGGTGTTTTCATGAAGTATATGCGTTTGTTAGTTGAAACCCATGATCTTTATGTGGCTTAATATAGTGAAATTTATGAACACACTTAAGCTAAAAGAATGCATGCAAAGTGTTTGATAATATGCCTAGGATGATAGAATTTATGTCCCATGATTTAATAGTGCTTAAATGACAAGTCCATGCTCTATGTTTTACGATTTCCCATGTATTCCATGTGAGTGATATGCGTTGTTGTCGTGATATGGATTGACCATGATATTGAAGCTATGCAAATATATACATGTCATATGAATTTCCATTCCATGTATAAGATGTTGAGAACTATGCTTAGAGTGAAATACCCTACTTATGATATTGTAAATTGTGGACTCTACTCTTACGATCAAGTCAGTCATGTGTGTCAGTTTCCTTCCATCGAGTCCCGGGGGTACTTGTACCCAAAAAATATAGTTGTGTGCCTAGAGCTATGTCATGTTATCACGATAATTTCAGTCAAGCCTTGATCTATAGAACTTAATCGGTCATGTGACTCAGGAAACCTCAGAAATCTCATGATCTCAGTTAATTCTCATATAGTAGTACTATTCTATCAGTCAACGAAAGTCAGTTACTCAGTCCATGTACCTTCAGTTAAATCACATTCAGTCTCTTCAGATGGGAGTAGAAGTTAGCATCGAGTGAACCCAAGGATGGGAACTCACCTGCTAGTTTAGGGTGTGATTCCTAGTAATCATTCTTGTGTTCCAGAACTTCGTAGCCAGCGTAGGTTGAGACATATTAACCTGTCAAACTAGAGTTCATGAGGTGGCTTAATCTGTCAGAGGGTTCTCACAGTTCTCATTTTGAGTACCTGCCAGCTAAGGGTCACTCACAATTGTCCTTACCAGTGGCGCGGTATTAACACCCTTCCCGTCAAGGCGGAGATTGGACCCCTACTTAGCTATATGTGCTATTGGGGCATGTCGTTCAAACAACTACCTCCCACAATTTCAGTCTCCGTCTCAGCAAAAAAACTCAGATAGTTCTTCAGATTTTAGTTCTTCAGGACTATCAAATACAGTTAATTCAGTTACAGTACAAAACTCAGGTAGTTCTATTAGATTCAGGACTGTCAGACACAGCCACCCATGTTATCATGATTCCAGTATTATTCATGGTAGATATCAGTAAACCAGGTATTAGCGTATAGATCTAATTATCACGTATTCACGATTCCAGTTACTATGTATGCATGTTTCCACTCTAACGTTTATATTAGTCACTCAATTAGCATTGTTCATGCGTGTAAACCCTTTTACATTTAGCCTACCTCACTCGTATACTCAGTACTCCCAGTTGTACTGACGCATTTGCGCTATGGTGATTTCTTTCACGTTACACCATAGGTTCACATACATGAGCTACAGATCAGTAGTAGCAGTAGCATTCCAGTCGCAGAGTTGCAGTGAGTCCTCATCCATTTGAGAACAATATTATTTTATTTTATTTATTATTTTAGTTCAGTTTTGCTGGACGGAGTTAGTTAGAGACATGTTCCTTCAACTCCTTATTCAGATAGTACTTAGAGGCTTTCAGATTTAGTTCAGATTTGATTCAGATTTCAGTTGTTTTGGGTATTTGTTACCCCATACGGATGTTATGATTTGTCAGATATTTTATTCAGTTGAACCTTATGGCCTATTGTTCATGTTTTTTGCATTATTATGTCATATATTGTAGTATACAGGTACAGATAGCAGTCATGGGTTAGCTTGTGGTCCCTTGGGATCATGGGCACCGTGTAGCAATCCAATTCAGAAAACTGAGGCGTTACATATGACAGCTACTACTTGCCTGTCGAATATTTACTGAAAAATCTATTCCCAAAGACGACCAAATTATATGGCTTTTCTTGGACTTTCATGGTAAAATTGATCACTATTTTTACCCATCCATTAATTTATATTGAATATAGTAATTATGATTTTTTTCTTACTTCCTGTTTACATTTTTTAGTCTTGGGCATGTGAAGTCATTTCTCCCCTCTGAAAGCAGTTCAAGGTTTACCCGGATGAGGTTTCTCATCCAAGGATCCGTAGGTGGTTGGCTGAAAATGGCAGTAAAAATATTAAGGAGGCTGCTGATCTCTTTAACCCTCTGAATGATAAAGTACATCGTCTTTCAACTAAAATAATTTGCCTCAAGAAAAAATATTAAAATAGATGTGCCATTTGTTGCGACAGATGGGTCGTCCGTTGTAACAGATTACCCATCAACTACAACTGGTGTAATAGATGGGTAATTTATTATGACAAATGATCCATATTTATAATAGATTAACCATCTATTTCTCTGGTTCTCTGAACCTGACTCAACATATTACCCATCTACTGCAAATTATGCAATAGATGGGTAATCTGATGCAATATATTGTTAATATGTTGCAACATACAAATCAGCTGTTACGGTAGCTAAATCGTCTATTGTATAAGTTGGTTGTGTTAACATGTAACCCAATTGATTGTAAATTATTATAATATGATTTAAATGCCTCATGTCTTTTTTTGTGCATCCTTGGATCATGCCTACTGTTGATGAGTTGGAGATGACTTCTTTTCTTACAATAGGTCTTATTGATACAAAAGAAGACCCAACGATGGAGTTAATAAAGAAGAAATTGGCTGGAGCAACATCTATAAGAAGAACAGCTAGGCAAGGTCAGCCTAATGTTGAAGCTCTTCACGACCAACCTACTGCAACAGATCTGGGTGCTTCTTCTGGGGGTGTTGCTGGTGGAGTTGTTGATGATGGTGGTAGACATCCTGATGCTGTTGCTGCTGCTAGTCGTGATTATGAGTATGTTGGTGCTTAGGAAAAAATAAATACATTTGAAAACACCCCTTGCACAATTTTCTCTCACCCATACAGTGGTCTTTTCCACCCTTACAGTGGTCCCTCTCACCCTTCTTTACCCTCGTGTTCTCATTGTAAATGCAAAATGTGCAAGGATAGAGAGGATAAACTCCTTAAAAAGCTAGAGGCTATTGCTGAACCTTTCGAGGAATTGAAATCCAAGAGGGGTGGCATACCATCCAAGAAGCTAAGAGAGTTATATACTCCTACAGTGGCGGTTAGAAAGAAGATAAGAAACATTAGACAAATACTCTCCATTATGAAGACAAAAAAAATTGCAACTCCTCCCGCTCTAAGAGTTATTGAAGTTCAGGGGCTGCTGAAGATGGTGGACATATACGCAGCACTTGGATACGTAAAGAAGAAGGAACTGCAGTAAATCATGAATGACAATACAAAGGTTCCAGAAAAATACACCATGCATTCATTTGCCGCCAAAGACGTCACGAATATGACAAATATTCATGAGTGGTACCTGGACAATGTAAGTTTTCTTTTGCTAACCTAGCCTCTCTATCTACTCCATGAATAAGAAGCTACGTAATAGATGTGTAATCTGTTGCAACATCTGGGTATTCTATTGCGACATAATACACATCTATTGCATAAGTTGCGTTAGCTGGGTAATGTGTGAACTGATTCAAAGAATCCTCTACAACAGAATCTTTCCACTATATTTTTATTCTTTACAATTACTAACATATTTAAAAATTGTCTTCTTATACCACAGTACGCTGATGAAATTCTCTGCCTCATGAGGGGAAAGCAATTAGCGTACCCGGATGCTTATGATGCTTCGATAGGATAATGGACCTCAACTTTTATAATAATTTCAAGGATAGGTACGATGATCTCCATAGGCGATCTGGTCCCGGTGGCTATAGATTTGATAAGTTAGTTTCTACGTTCGAATGGAATGAAGACATGATTAGATATGTTAGAGGGAAGAGGCCATATCCATACGGTAAGAGCTGGACCAAGGCAAAGAGAATCCTTCCAGCATGAACGTGGAAGTCAAACATTTTCTCACTGTTGAGATACTACTCGAAGAGGGAAAGATTGAGGTTTATGACTGCAACTTACCTCTCTGCAATGAGGGCACGTTTTTAACCCACGTACAGCCACTCTTGAAGTTGTTCCCCAAATTATTGATACAGAGTAAGCTGGTGGATTATTAGCCGGCGGAAGTCTTGACGAAGGAATCATAGGTTTTTGAAGGTTGAAATAAGAACATACAACTCCCAAAAAATAAAACTGGTGCAGCATGCGGGCCGTACTTGCTTGCATACATCGAGTGTTTGCTGACCGACATAGAAATAACCGGTATGTCCGATGTCGTTGTAGGAAAGATGCAAAAGGTCTGGGCTTATGGGGTACTAACTAAATGGTTGGATCCCTTGTATAAATACGAATAAGTACAAAGACAGAGACGTGCACGATAATAATTTTTTATTTCAAGCCACTTCACTTTACATGTAGTGGCAATAATTTTTATGTATGGGGAAAGTTAAATTTTTATAATACAACAGATTGTCTATCTATTGTAACAAATATAATACCTGTTGTGACAATTGATTATCTATTGGAATAGGTTAGTCATCTATTGCATTATGTAGATATTTTCATCTGTCTGTCGCAATAGATATATAATCTGTTGCAACATATAATCTATCTGTTGTAACTGAAAGGTAATTTGTTGGAACAAATCAAAAAAGTAGGAAGACTTGTTTATATAATTTCCAGCAGGTGACCTAACTAAATGGTTGGAGCCCGTGTATAAAGAAGAATATGTACAAAGACAGAGACGAACATGATAACATTTTTTTTATTTCAAGCCATTTCACTTTACATGTAGTGGCAATAATTTTTATGTCTGGCGAAAGTTGAATTTTTATAATGCAACAGATTGTCTATCTATTGTAATAGATATAATACCTGTTGTAACAGATTGATTATCGATTGGAATCTGTTTGTTGCAATAGATATACAATCTGTTACAACATATAATTTATCTGTTGCAATTGATAGGTAATTTTTTGGAATAAATCAAAAAAGTAGGAAGACCCGTTTATATAATTTTCAGCAGATGACCTACATGTTGCAACATATGTCTAAATTTGTTTGATAAGATACGTCATCTGTTGTAGCAGATGTATTATCTGTTGCAATATTTGAATCTAGTATTTTATTTCAATTAACATGTTCAAAACTAAGGATTAAATAATATTCATAGACGGTATAAAATAAATGGAAGCCTTCGGAAATTACATGAAATAACTCATAAATAAATAAAATATAAAAAAAATATTATGGGTACAAATGATCTACTCTACAATTAAATCAACAAGTTAAACCAAGGAGGATAGGTTATTACATTGACGGACTCAAGCTATAAAGAGCTAATCAATATGGACAAGTTGTTCTTCATCCGGTGCTACAGAATTCGGCTTTGGTCATCATGGATCTTTAATGTCGTTTGCATACGGCTTCTGAGCTTTCACTTCTCAGTATTTTCATAAAAGAGCAGCATATCTTTTGTGGAGTAATCCGGTATCAAGTCCATCATTTGGTACTTGTAATCCATTGCTCAAAAACTCAGCGTAAGCGGCAACAAAAGGATTGCAATCCCTGCATTTTAAAAAAATAGATAATCCATAACTTGTAGTTCATGTAAGCATTGTGAAATTTATGAAATGAAACTAAATCATGATACTTATACTTACAGGCTACCAATGGTTTGTTGTGCAATTCCTTCAATATATTGTACATCAAATGGATTACCCATTTTATCCCGGTTTGCTTCAATCGTCGATCAATCAGTACGAACCTTTTGCTCCAAAAAAACACTCATATCAAGGTAAGTAGGCAATATTTTGGCCAGCTTTTGTATCTCAGACGACGGCCTGGAACATCTCCTTCGCGACATCAAGTCATAAACTCGGATGCGCTTCTCTTTTAGAACGACGACAGCCAACACCCAATGGAATTCATCAGTACAATTGATTAAGATATACACTTCGTCGATCAAATGCCAAGGTAAGGCAGCTGGAATGCTAAAACCTTTGATGATGTTGATTAAACATTACTCAATTTTTAAAACTTTCCGCTGTTGTTGACAATACCTATCATAGGCATTATTGATGTAAACTTTGGACAAACAATTGCTTATCGTGTATCTGTATTGTTCTGTTGTTTGCAACTTGGCCTTCTTTCGGGGGTAGTAAAAAATGACATCGATGTGCTGCAGCTATTATCAAATATTTTGAATTACATGATGATAAAATTAATACGCAGATGTAATTAAATAAAGTATTAATTAAGAGTAATATATATGGCATTTAAATCTCATCATTCCTGCAAGTTTGGGTCTTTGACATCAAATAAAACCAATTCTTTATTTTGGGATATGCAACAACAAAGTCGAACATATCAAAACCAAGACTTGATTCGTTCACTTTGTAGTGTTCGTCATTTTATTTTCTACATGATGATTTATATGTGTTAATGTCATGTTCTTACAACAAGAATTGTATAAATCAATATTTTTTAAGTTGATTTATGTACCTGCAGGTATGATGCTTTAACATCCCATCGACAATTCATTCTGAATAGTCGTTGATCAACTTTGTTAGTTTTTTTAGAGCCTCATCCGAGATGTTGAACCCTTCAAACGGGTAATTCTTTCGTTCTCCCAAACTGACAGGCTCCACTTTTTCTTATTCTTTGGAAGCAATTGATGGATTATCAACTGTGATATTATTCTCTTCAACAGTAGTTTCTGCTGTGGCATCCACCTGGAAAGCCAAAATTATCAATGTTAATTATAGATATACAGGAGATTGTCTATCTGTTGCGACAGATGAGTCTTATGTTGCAACAGATGGATCATATATTGGAACAAATTTGAATAGGTAAAATAGAGCAGTACGATAACTTCGATGCAAGATAAAGACAAAAGCGTTGCAATTTTGCTTTTTCGATACTTGGTGATGCCTTGAAAATATCTTTCCTTCTACTCTTAGCCACCTTGATCTCTAAAGGAGTGTATGGATATGAAATGCTCTTTGATGGAATGACACCCCTCTTAGATGTCATTTTCTTTACAGGGCAGTTAGTGCATTAATAGCATTAATCACTCCATCATGCTTCGCCTTGCAGTCTTGACATTTGCATGCAGAACATTCACTAGATGTTGCAAAATATGGAGAAAAATCTGTACAAACAGTATGATCATAAACATAATGGCTTGTTGTTTCAAAAACTGTAAGAGGGGCATCATTAGCCCAAACAGCAGCACCACTACCACTACCACTACGACTATCATCATCAACAACAATAAACCCACTTTCCAAAATTATTTTTCTTGTGATGGTTGTTGCTCCAAACAATTCCATTTTTCTTCTACAAATGACCTTAGGGTCCGATAAAGTTTGCACAGACCTTAAAGTAAGAAAAAATAATAAATTTAACTCTTGGTTGGTCGGAACAAGCCACGAATGGACAATCTAAAATAATTCAGTACATATATTAAATTATGATAAAATCATTTAAAATAATCATTAATTAAAATAAAAACTTGATTAGAATTGGACTTACTGCTTCCTTCGGGGGATTGAAAAGATCAAGAAATTTTATATTTTTATTATTTTTGGCCAACAACCATCTTAGGATTCTTGGACAGAAAAATTCTTCCTGGTAGTTCACTTGTTGTCTCAAATAAAGAATGGCTTCAAATGCTCGAGCCTATAACATAACGCCAATAAATCAAAAGCATTATTGAATAAAAAATAATGAATCATATCATGATAAAAGAAATATTTACCATGAAGGCCCATGGAAAGCCATATAAATTGACTATCTTTGGCATTAATGGAGTCAACTAATATTTGATATTCATTTTGAAGCTTTCAAAACCCCAAGGATAGTTGTTAAATGCCTCAAGATCCTCTAAGAGAATTATTAAACCGCGGATTGTGTTGTTGTTAACGCCTCTCGCCCAAGAATATTATGTTCAAACCAAACCAAGCACAATGATTTCTTGTGCTTCTTTGAAAGTTCTTTACCTTTCAAAGCTTCTATCAAATTTTTATTTTTGAAGATTGGACCAACAATGGACACTAGGTCATCACTATCACTCGACTTGCCTTTGTCTTTTTTGGGTGTGCGGGGTGCTTTTTTTTAGGTTAGAGTAGGTATAACTTAAGAAAGAGAAGGAGGATCATTTTAGTCTGGTAACTATGGCAAACTCCTTCCAACCAAAACAAATAGGCATGCCACAGTAATTTATCCACACCTCATCCATCTTATCTTTGTTTTAATATATAAACCTGCGCTTGAGAAGATCATATACCATTTTCATCTGGAGATGAGCATTGTTGTCCTCCAGCAAATCAAGATATTACCCAAAGCAGCTTTCCCTGAAATAAAAATCTAATTTTTATTCTTGAAGTATTTTTCTGAAGGTGTCGAAAGATTTTTCCATGGCTGACTTAACCATGAAATCACCCATTAAATCTGTGGCACCATCACACTGCATTCTCAAAGGATAACGATCAATGCCGAAGGTTTTGACCAACTCTTTGGCGGAAGGGCGATTAGCATTTGGATCATCTATTTTGAAACATTCCTCCTCCCCATGTTCAATATCTTCTGTTCCTAATTGAGATAACGCTTGTAAAGCAAGATCATAGAGTGGTGGATGTAGTCGAGCTGCTGAACTTGTTCCTTTACTTGGACTTGATTTGATTTCTTTTCTTTTGAGAGCCATATTATCGTAATTTAATAGGAACATAAAATAGATTATAATTGATTAATGCATTATTTAAAAAGAATAACAGTAAATCTAACATACACAATAGTAAAATAATAGTTCCAATAGACCACACATCTGTTGTAACCAGGTATGTTATTTATTGCAATATATGACCGACCTGTTGCAACAAATGAGTAAATGGTTAGAAATAATATAAACAAATCAATAATCTGTTGCACCAGATATTTTATCTGATGAAATATATAACCAATCGTTGCAACAGATGAGTAAATCATTGGAAGCCATAAAAATAGATCACTAATTTATTGCACCAGGTAGTTTATCTGTTGCAACATATTCCAACCTGTTGCAATGGATAAGTAATCCATTGGAAATAGTAAAAATAAATCACTCATTTGTTGCACCAGGAAGGTTATCTGTTGTAACATATAACCAACCTGTTGCAAGGATAAGTAATCCATTGGAAATAGTAAAAATAGATCACTGATCTATTGCACCAAGTAGTTTATCTGTTGCAATATATAACCAACCTGTTGCAACGGATGAGTAATTCATTGGAAACCATAAAACAGATCACTATTCTGTTGTACCAGGTAGTTGATCTGTTGTAACATATAACCAACCTGTTGCAATAGATAAGTTATCCATTGAAAACTATAAAAACAGATAACTAATCTATTGCACCACCAATTTTATTTGATGCAACATATAATCAATCTGTTGCAAGGATAAGTAATTCATTAGAAACAGTAAAAACAGATCACTAATCTATTGCACCAGGTAGTTTATCTGTTGTAATAAATAATTAACCTGTTACAACAGATGAGTAATCCGTTGAAAACCATAAAACAGATCACTAATCTGTTGCATCAGGTAGTTTATCTGTTGCAACATATAACTAACTTATTGCAACGGATGAGTAATCCATTGGAGATCATAAAAACAGATCAGCAATCTATTGCACCAGGTATTTTATCTGATGCAACATATAACCAACCATTGCAATGGATGATTAAACCGTAGGAAACCATAAAAACAAATCACTAACCTATTGCACCAGGTAGTTTATCTATTGCAATATATAACCAACCTATTGCAACGAATGAGTAATCCATTGGAAACAGTAAAAATAGATCACTCATCTGTTGCACCAGGAAGGTTATTTGTTGTAATATATAACCAACCTGTTGCAACGAATGAGTAATCCATTGGAAATAATGAAATAGATCACTGATCTATTGTTTAGATTTCTTCCAAATAGAAGAGTCGTCTGTCACAAGAGATGAATAATTTGTTAGATTATTCATCTGTTACATCAGATTTTCATAGTTGCATCAAATTTTTATAAATGTATTAGATTTTCATCTGTTGCATCAGATGTTTTCATCTGTCGTTGCATCAGATGTTTCATCTATTGCAATATTATTTTTACCAAGACAAACAACAAATAAACCCAGCAACACAAACACATCACACATACACACACTAAGAACATCAACTGTGGAAAAAGATCACCAACAAATTTGAATCAACAGTTCAATAAGAAGAAGAAGAAATGTCAGAAATTAGCATTTTATTCAGTCCACATTTCAAATTTAAGCTAGAAATATTGAAATTGTTAACTAATACTAGAAAAATAGTTGGCTCAAGTTCCTCCGTTTCTTCATAATTTTTTTCTTGTGAAAAAAGAAATGGGACGATGAAGAACTCGAAGTTGTTGTCGCCGGAGAAGTCTTCACATCGATTGACGGTTGAAAGCCGAAAGGAAACTCACCCAACTATTTGTCGTCGGAGGTTGAAGTAGTCGAGGATTGAAGAGAGAATTTTGTATAACTATTGGTTGGGGGAGAGTTGAGAGAAGCTGTCGAGAGAGAGAGGGAGAGAGAGAGAGAGGGGGGAGGAGGAATGGTTGATTTGGATTGAAGGGGGTGTAGGTTAATTTGTATTTTTCAAAAGATTAGAAAGTTTTAAAAATATTAATCAAGTCCACAATTAACTTAATCAAGTTTTCTAATGATGTTTGACCCTTTAAGTTGGTCAATGTCTCCAATCCTTCATTCAAGACTTAAAAGACACCTTTCCTTCAATTTTCTCAGGTAACTTATTCCGGCGGAATATTTTTAGGATTAGGAAACCTATTTACCAAAAATGCAAAGCTCTCCATTGTCTCTTTTTTTCTTTTATTAGTTTAAGCTCTACATTTTTGCAATACCATTCACCATTGAAGAATGAAACAGCGTTCCCCACTAAAACAATCACAATCATCACTTTTAAGAATAACTTTTTACGTTTCATTTCAGTAGTATATATACATTGACGTACAAATAATACAGTGTCCAAAAAATTCGTTCTCTTTGATGAATGCTTTTATTGTATTTTGAAAAAAATTTATAATCAATCTTAAGATTACCGTATAAAATAGTAACATGACATACTTCTAAGTTACTTTGAATGATGATGAGACAAATCTAAAAATATCTCTTCAAAAAACTCAGTGTAAAATCATAGAAAAATTAGAGCCAAATATTACAATTTTGCATTCAAATGAATAATATATATTTGTGGATAATTTGACAAACAGAATTAGGCAATTAAAGAAATGATGGAATTAGAAGAATGAGGATAGATAACATATGAAATGATTTTGGAGACATATAAGGAGAGAGAGAGGAGAGAATTATGGAGGAGGGAGGAAATTATGGGGGGAAGCTCTAAAAAGAAAAAGAAAAAAATGAAAATATAATTAAAAATTGTGGGTAACCGGCTATTCTAGGTAAAACTTCCTAATAGTGTAAAGAAAATGTTGCACTATCAGTGTATATTAGTTAATCTCCTTTCACATGAGATAAACTAATATACACTGACGGTGTTTATTTTTTTTACATTATCAGATATTTTAATACTTATAACGGATAACTTATTAAATACAATGACTTTTTAAATATTCAAAATTTATATAATATAAAATTAGTAGTATAACGTAACATATTCTGGCGGAATGTTTTTAGGAGTAGAAAACCTTATAACAAAAATGCAAAGCACTCCATTATCTCTTTTTTTTCTTTCATTACTTTAAGTTCTACATTTTTATAATACCATTCACCATTGAAGCATGAAGCAGCCTTCGTCATTGAAACAATTATAATCATCACTTTTTAGAATAACTTTTTATGTTCCATTTTAATAGTATATATACATTAACATACAAATAATACATTGTCCAGAAAGTTTATTTTCTTTGATGAATGCTTTTATCGTATTTTAAAAAAAGTTATAATTAATCCTAAGATTACCACATAAAACAGTAACATGACGTACCTCTAAATTACTTTTAAAAACTGAAGCAGCAAATCTAAAAATATCTCTCCAAAAAACTCAATGTAAAATCATAGCCAAATTAGTGCCAAACATTGCAATTTTGCATTCAAATGAATAAATTGATTATATATTTGTGGATAATTTGACAGAATTAGGCAATTAAAAAAATTATGGAATTAGAAGAATGATAGAAGCTACGAATGAGGATAGATAACATATGAAAACGAATTTGGAGACATACAAGAGAAGTGAGGAGAGAATTATGGAGAAAGGAGGAAATTAACGGGGAAAGTTTCAAAAGTGAAAATGAAAAAAATGAAAATATAATTAAACATAGTGGGCAACTGGCTATTCTATGTAAAGCTACCTAGTAGTGTAAAGAACATGTTGAACTGTCAGTATATATTAGTTATGAGTTTAAGTTCTGTGCATCGTCAGTGCATAAAATATTCTACACTATCAGTTAACTTGACCTGCTATTGTAGGTTACCCAATTATTTACATAAAAATTAAAAAAGAAAAAATTAGGTAACATGAAATAGCAAGTCAAGTTTACCTGATAGTTTAGAATATTTTGTACACTGGCGGTGCACAAAACTTAAATAATTCATTAGTTATTCTCTTTCCCCATGAGATTAACTAATATACACTGACGGTGTATCATTTTTTTGTTTAGATTATCATGTATTTTAATACCTATAACGGTTAACTTATTCAATATAATCACTTTTTAAATATTCAAAATTTGTATAATAAAAAATTAATAGTATAAGGTAACTTTTTCTGGCGAAATATTTTTAGAGTAGGAAATCTATATTTATCAAAAATGCAAAGCTCTTCATTGTCTCTTTTTTCCCTTCATTACTTTAAGTTCTACGTGTTTGTAATATCATTCACCATTGAAGCATGAAGCAGCCTTTGCCATTGAAACAGCCACAAGTACTAGTTATGAAACCATTACTAGAAAACATGAAATTAGCTACGACATTTATCGGTAAACCTAGCTAATTCATCACTAAATAGCTCTTAGCTAATTGAATTTTTGAATAATCCCATGCTAATCTATAGATAAATGATATTAACATGCAAATTCTATCGTTTAGCAATGAAATTTTGTTCGTCAGTAATTTCTTATTTTGTTTTAGTACTAGTCAATGAATTATTACGTTGCAGCAAATATAAATGCATGAATTGTTATACTATAAATAATATTCTCTTTATTTCAATTTATTTATCTTATTTTCTTTTTAACCCGCTTTAAAAAAGAATTTCTCGTATCCTTTTTGATAACTTTTTAATCTAAATTTCCTACATAACAGGTTTATAATCATAAGATTAATGAATATTTTAATCCATACTTCATATTTTTAAGTTTAAGACAAATATATAAAGTCTCTTTTACTTTTTTAAATACGGTAGCAAATCAAAATCACACAAATAAATTAAGTAAATTAAATAATACATAGGATTCTATGTAATGATTAGTTGATTGCTGACATGGAAGGCATATTTGTTTTCAGATACACATGGAAGGCATTTTTGTTTTCAAATACTTGATTCGTATATTAATTGTTAAAAGTGTTCTAATTCAAGCGAGAAGTTTGATATAGCTTGTCAAGGTCAACTTGAACTTATTTTTTAAATGAAAGTTGTGGTGTATTTGACAAGACCTAACTTCAAATACTATTGACTAAACTTTTATCTGGCTTGATAAGGCTAATTTCAAACTTTTTTTTTTACTAAAATTGTTGGGACAAGGTCAAACTTCAATCGTACATGAATGAAATGTATGTTAAAAAAATTTAAAGTTAAATTTCAGTCATGTGTGTCTAAAATTTAACGACGTTATTTATGAATTGATGAAATATATAGACGAAGAACTTACCTTTTGTAAACAAAGGTAAATGTATAGCGTAAAAGGTATAGATTCAACCGAACTTAATACTGAGTATTAGTTTTGGTTTAACTTTTATGTTGTCATTTACTATATAAAAATTATAAATTTACAAAATAGAAACTCAAAATAGGTAGAATCTAAAACCTATTAAAATTAATCTAAAAGAGTAGCAATTTGAAACAAAAGTAGACAAGAAAATAAAAAGACAATAGATGAGAACTTGTTATTCTTTCAAATATCAAATGTATAAGTATTTTAAGTGTTTTAATTCTTCAAGTATATACAATATGAACCCTTATGCCTCTATTTATAATGTCATATGGAGGCATGCAAAGGGTTGTCATAAACATGGTATTAAACAAGAACATTATGGGGAAGGTTAAAGGGTGTGAGAGTTACACTCATAATGGTGTGTGGAGTAATGGAGGATTAACTACACATAATGAAGAAGATGGGTGTAATACCCCGTACACTTCTTAGTCTAATTCGACTCATAAAGTGTACATGAGAGGCCTAAGACCTCAAAAAATTTAGTTAAGTGGTGAAGACTTAGTCTTGTTTTTGGCCTTTAAATTTTCATGATTTGATTTTCGACCTTCTCGATCCCGAAAAGTTGATTTCTAAGTTAATTCATGGTCATGGTTGTCTATAGTTCATTTTGGGTGAGTTTCTAATTTTTAGACGACGTTTGAAGCATATTTGGATGACCAAACCAGTGACCTAACGCGATTAAGTCACATCACATCGGGTACCGCATTGGCCAGTAACGCGGCGTAACGCCCATCGCATCCGGTTAATCGATGTGGTGTGTCGGCTGTAGTGTCACTAGGCACATTTTTGTCCAATAAGTTATGGATTTGTGAGGATAATTGAGTCATTTTTTCCTACTTTACCCCACCTATAGCACAAAATTAAGGATCCAAAAGGGTAAATTACTCATCTTTTTCACAAATTCTCTCAAGAATAAAGCCCTAGTTTCTTCAAGTCTAAGTTCAAGCTTCAAGCAACCACCAACAACCTACACGAATTCAACTACTAAGGTATGTTAAGTGTTCATCCTTGGGTCCCTTCCAACCCTCGAAGTCCAAGAACCTTTTTCAAAGCTTAAGTTATGAGTTTGTATGATTTAGATAGTATTATGTCCATGTATATGTTGTTGTTTGGGTGTCTAGTTAAGAATATATGAATTTCACGTGGAATAAACTAATGTGTACATTGATTGATGTAAGTATCATGTTGAACCCCTAAATTGTAAATTGAATGTTGAAGTCATGAGATGTTAGCATGTTGTTCATTCCCATGTACAAGATTATGCCTTCCAAGTGTTTGATAAAATGTCTAGATAAGTGAAATTTGAATAGTGCTTATTTGCTATGCTTTTAAAATTGTGGTATGGTCCTATTGTCAATGATATCGAGTTCTGGGGGTTATAATACCCAAAATATAGCTATTTACTTAGTTTTCAGTAGTTATAGAAAGATTGTAGTTGTGTCAAGAGCGGTACTTACTCAGTCAGTTGACATGGTCAATGCGAGTTCAGTCAAGCTCAGTTAGTAATCTGTGTCAGTTCAGTTGAGAGTAGGATTCAACACCGAGCGAACCCAAGGATGGAGGCATTCCTGCCAGCTTAGGGTGTGACCCTTAGTAGTAGTCCCTGAGTTACAGAACTACATAGCCAGTGTAGGTTGATATGTCTTTCTGCCATTTTAGGGTTGATGTACATATATATATCTCATGAGTTATCCTACCAGATTAGGGTTGACCCAGCCATTGTTAGTAACCCGTGGCATGGTACTAACACCCTTCCAACTAGGGTTACAGGTTGAACCCCAATCAGCCTATATTGGGGCATGCCGATTAGATGAAAGCTCCCACAGTTTCGGTTTCAGTACTCAGTTTAGAACTTAATTCAGTCTTGCTTGACCATAGCACATATTTTACTAGTTAATCAACTATCAAATTTCATTACCTCAGTTTATAGGCTACTTCAGTACTTATTTTATGCATAGTCATACATTCTCAGCCTTTACAATTTTCATGCATTATTACTCAGTACTTCATGTTATACATTCAGTCAGTTATTACTCATGAACATGAACTCGTGCATATCAGCCTAACCTAATTTACCATACTAGTACATTCAAAAGTTTTGATCACATACTCATTTTCTTGCGCTATGATATCTTACATCATAGGTTCAGATGCTCAAATTTTTTATCATACTTAGACTTTCCAGTGCATCAGCAACAACAGTCGTAAGTCCTCTTCTTTCGGGGATGAGTTATCTTCTATTAGTCATGTCAGTAGTTCAGTTATTTAGTCGATCAGAGTTAGTTGGGAGTTTGTTCTATCAACTCCACAGTCAGACAGTTTAGAGGCTTTCAAACTAGTACAGAAAATTGGTCAGTTTTTAGTTGTGATTATCAGTTGTTTTATTAGTATGTTTCCAGATATTTTAAACCAGTATTCAGTATTAATTTCAATTTTTAAAACCTTATGGCATTTTAGTTGAAATTCCGCATATGATGTTTATCAGTTTTTATTCAGTGCTCACAGCAGGTACCATCTTATGGGTTAGCTTGTGGTTTCATAGGACTGTAAGCACCGTGTGGCATCCAGGGTGTATTTCCAGGGTGTTACAATAGGTGGGAGTGACTTAATTCTTAAGAGTTATGGACATCCACCATAACATATTATTTTATAACACTCCCCCTTCGATGTCCATAGATGACGTACCTCGTTAAAACCTTACTAGAAAAAAACCTTGTGGGAAAAAATCCCTAGTGAAGGAAAAAGAGTACACATATCTTATAATACGTGTTTGTTTGCTGCCTCGTTAAAAACCTTGCCAGGAAAACGCAATGGGACAAAACCTAGGTCAAGGAAAAAAGAGTACAGTGTATTTTACTCCCCTAATACAAACATCATTTCACTTCTAAAAGACAATGCCTTCAATATTATATATCTGCTTTCAAATGTTGATATTGTTGTGCTGCTGTGATCAAATCACATTCATGAATATGTTGCATTCTTAAAATCGTTCCGATGTATTATTTTCTTATTTCTTGGATATGTTAAGACCATGAACTCAGTCAAATGAATTCTTGAAAATCACTTTATATTTGACCTCATCATCGCAAGTTATTTTCATATTGAACTTGTAGCAACAACCAATTAATTGTGGACTCTTTCATTTAACATTAATCGTAGATCAAATATTCTTCCTGCATTTGCATAACCAACAATCTTTTGACAATATTTGTTACAAACAATAAATTTATATCAACAATTTTGATTTCACTCACACTCATATAAAAGTGAAATTATGTCTTTATACACATTAATAAAAACTATTATCTCATGTATAGAATAACAGGTATATAAGTACAATAATTGCACTAATACATGGTATTTTGTAACCATTTTCATGAAATGGAAATTGATCTTTCTTTATGGTAAGAAATCTTGCAATCATTGAGATATTCAATGGATTGAATCTCTTTTAAATCCTTCAAGGATTTTTCTATTGCATTTATCGTCTAGCTAGACATGACATTCATTCGTTATATGCATTCAAGATTTTCATACATTGTCAAATTTAAGAAAACCTTATTGTATCCACCATAGGAGAATACATCTCCAAATAATAATGTCAGGACTTTGCAAATAACCTTTATGCCTCAAGGCACAAGTCATATTTTATATCTTACGATTTTATTTTTTGCATAATCACCAATTTGTATCCTACTAGAATTATACCTTAGTCTATGGACTAATTTAATAACATCATTTTTCAAGTGAAAATATATACTTGAATTTTGTATTTTATCTGTTCACATTATTTGACAGATTTAAATTTAAGATCCTCGATACCATTTATAATGGTGAGCTCTATATTATACCAAAGATACCATCGGTGGTTAGTTGATATCGATTCCATTACGACATAACATATCGAGATCGATCTCTTCTTTTTTATCATTTTCAGGTACCTGAACCTTTATCAAGGTTATATGAAGAGTTATGTCATAGTGCTTTATAAAGCACTTGCCTCATTATCATTGATCATATTTATCATTTTCTTCTTTCATTCTTCAAGGAGTTTTATTTTGGAATCGATTTGTCTATCACGCTTCAAGCGTGCCATAGACTATGTCCTTCAAGGACTTCTTATTTAAACATTTATAGCTGAATTATACATAGGGTCAGCCTGGCAATGATCTTGTAACATTTTGAAAATCATGAATTATCTCTTGAACTTCAATTTTTTTACGAGGATCTAGATAATTCATTCCACACATTTCAGTTATTAATATCTCCCCCTAATGTTAGAAAATCTAACATTTGCCCCAACCTTATTTGGGGATCCATCTTTGTGATGGTGGATATTGCACATTCAAATTTTTAGATGAATTTTAATTGGTTCCTCACCGGAACCAACAATATAGGGGAACCTTGTTGGCTTGATGCATACAAATGTTGCTATATTTAAACAAAATCATCTCATATCAAATTTTTTTTATAGAAGATTTGTTCTCATAATCAAAGGTTCAGCTATAATTGGAGGCACACAATTTTCTGCTAAACCAATCAGCATTATCCACTTTTATAGTTTGGAACCATGCTCTCAATTTAATAATTTGAGCAAACAACCTTGCAAAAATTAATTTTGCAAGTTGATAGTAGCGTATGTGACCAACCATAGATGCATCTCATTTCATAATAAACGGTTTATATGGCAGGTGAACGGACTCATATTCACCTTGTTATATGTTCCAAAAATTTAGGAAATACAATCATAACCTTAGTTGTTATAATATTTCATCGTGAGAACAAGCAACATAAGAGAATTCTTGAAGAATCTTCTATTTCTTCAATGTAAAACAACATGAATTCTCAATTATTTTTGCATCACATTTGGATCGAGATGATCAACTGATCATGACAACTTATATATTTTCTGTAAACTTTTAGTTTACTACAACATGTGATTCCATCACCATGCCCATATATTTGTATCAATAAACAGGAGAAAAACGGGTTGCCTTTTTCATAAATATTTATAACCCGTTTCGATTGTAGTAATATGAAGATACAAAATCTTTTCATAATTTACAGTATCAATATAATAATTTTTTTTCAATTTCCTAAAAACTTTAAAAGTTTCTTTTGGAGACTTACTACAATTTCAATCATCTGAATAATTTCATTCCTCTAAGTTGTAACACATTAGCTTTTCGATGCTATCAAATACTTATGTACTACTTCATATTCCACAACACCATTTGTATGGTTGCCATCTCTTTTTAGGGAGAAAATTATTGTCATTATAGAAAAAATCATTTTATGCAAGACCTCTTCTTGCTTTACTATTGCCTTTAATAATTTATTTTTATAACATTTGGCAAAGTCTTTTTCTTGGTGTACCATATTTACGCGATCAGTGGCAAATGTATTTAGCCACACCATAATATTCATTTTGGTCATAACCAAAGCTTTTATAGGCCAGAATGACTTCTTGCTTTTACCCTTTGGTAGATCATGATAAAATATACTATAACACCAATGACCTTTTTATATTAAATTAAAATTCTTCATTTTCTCAAACCTCTCGTAGAGGTGAGTTTTGGTATTTATCCAATCATATATAATCATAATTTTATTCATATTTCTTTTCACATTTTGACATTCACTTTCAAGAATGGTCAAGCATTCACAATGCTTACACGAGTCACATTCTTTTCAAGAACTGGACTATAATCATATGTGCTTCATAATTTATTTTATAAGTTCATTGTCATATCTTTACATTTATCATATTTATAGACCCACCTCAATATCACTTAAAAAGATCAAGTGCATCTTCATTTTTGTTCTTTTCTCTTTTGATGGAGGATTTATAAAACCTATCATATTAGGTTGCACAACAACCGTGTGCCTGGTGCCCACTACCTTTCTTATCAAATTGATGGTGAACAAAAAATTATCTTCACCTTTTGAAGGACAATTTTAAGAACCTATAATGTTTTTTCTTTTACAATTACCTCAATGATGACTATTATATTTTTGTAACTTCACGCCCACATATATTAAACCACTTGTCTTCTTTCAGACTTATTATACAATGCTACCACATTCACATCAAAAAGTGGAGCATACTAATGTGGCGGATTTCATAATTTTTCATCAAAATATAACATTTTGCTTTAGTCATCAATATATCATGTTGGGACTTGAACCCAACGTCTTTTCAATAAAATGGAATATCAGGCAATAATTTGATGGTCTTAAATTCAACATCTTATTATCATAATACATCGAAATCAAATCAATGTCTTGCCCTCTTGGTGTGATGAGACTTTAACCCGTCATTTTATCCTCAATCAATGACATAATAAGTCGAATTGTAAGACACACCCTTAAGTCTTAATCATATCAGCGTTAACAGTTATAATAGATTTCTTATAATTTTTAATCAGGCAATAATTTGCAAATACTATTGGACAAGCAAACTGTGTGAAACTTCAAGATTTTTCAATAATAATTTGACATTTTTCTCATCCATAAAGTAAGCATAGCATATATAACTAGATGACATATTTAAATATTCATAAAACTAAATACAGAACGTTAAACCGTAAGAATGAAATTTTTACTTTTTTTTTGCATCGTATACACAAACACATAACCATTAATATAATTTCACTATCATAAAAGAACTATACTAGGGGAGCAAAACATATATTTTAAGTCATTACCAATAAAATGGTTATTCAATAGATCAAATAATCACAAGGCAATATACATCATCCAATTAACGAAGTAACAAACTCAAAAGTGAGTAAGAGAATAACTAAGACAATAGAAGAGAACTTTTCATTGCTTGTTGCATGAATAAAGACAAACAGTTGATTACCTTTGTTCATATTGACAATGACACAGTAATTTTGTAAAAGAAACATACCAGATCGGTGAAGTTATTTGTAAACATATATAACTCAATTGGTTAGAGCTTCGTGTTGATAATGTATTAAAATTAATCTAAAAGAGTAACAATTTGGAAGAAAAGTAGACAAGAAAATAAGAAGATAATAGATAAGAACTTTTCATTCTTCCAACTATCAAATATATAAGTGTTTTAAGTGTTTCAATTCTTCAAGTATATACAATATGAACCCTTATGTCTCTATTTATAATGTCATATAGAGACATGCAAAGGGTTGTCATAAACATGGTATTAAACAAGAACATTATGGGGGAGGTTAAAGGGTGTGAGAGTTATACTCATAATGGTGTGTGGAGTAATGGAGAATTAACTACACGTAATGGAGAAGATGGGTGGGAGTGACTTAATTCCTAAGAGTTATGGACATCTATTATAAATATATTATTTTATAACAAAACCTATAAATTTCAAATATTAAAATCGCCTTTATTTATTAGAGTGAAATACCTCTTAGTTATGTCAGTGGCTCAACAATATTAGTAAATTAAATCGTGTCTTTTAAAAGGTTCTACTTCACTTTTGCTTTCCAAATAAACAATACTACTTGTTTGGCAAAGTGTGGAGTTTGAACAGTGCAAAATCCACAACTATATATATAAGAACATGCATGTGTAAAGAACACATGAGAAATAAGGTGAAGAAGAAGCATATTATCATTATTATCAAAAATGACAACATAATTATTATCCAAAATGACAACATTTTTCCCCATGAATGCTGGTGATAGTCCTTACTACCTTTTGCAGGGATTCCTTTCTTGCTTTAAGGAGTCATTTGATAGGGTGTATAAGAATAATGTTGAATATAGTATACTAGTGATGTTAGTATTAATTATGTGAGTTGTGATAGTAGTTATACTGAGCTAAATGTTAAACTCTAAGCACCATGTAAGGTAACACAACATATGCATAATATTGTGTGGTCCATGAGGGAGCTGAAATGGTCGTGTAGGAGTTATAATCGAACATGGTGTTTGCTAGATGGTCTTAGTTGAGAATAAAGTTATGCTCTTCCTATAATTAGCTATAACTTTTAACATGATGTAAACCCTTGATCCTATCACAACATGCATTAATTATTTATATAGGTGCTGAAACTTATCCACAGTAACAGTAAAACACAATTATATGTCACACTAAGCAAATTGTACTTTACCCACTATTATAGTTAAATAAGTAAACCTAATTTATTTTTTATAACAAGAACATCAAAAACTATGTACCCGTCAATATGAGTTTACTGTTATAATTGCATGCAGAAAGAAGGGTTAGATAGTGCAAAGGAAATGGTAAGAGATGCAATTATTCGAAAGCTTGAAATCAAAAATATTTTATCATCCTAAAACATGTTCAGAATTACAGAGTTGGGATGTTCAATAGGACCAAACACCTTCAGTGCAATGCAACATGTTGTAGAGGTTCTAAAGGAAAATTTTAAAAATAATACTCCTGAATACCAAATATTCTTCAATGATCATGTCACTAATGATTTCAATACCCTATTTCTATTACTACCCATTGATCGATCCTACTATGTATACAGAGTTCCAGGATTATTTCATGGTAGATTATTTCCATCGATCGATACATTTTGCACATTGTTCTAGTGTTATAGATTGGTTATCTAAGTGTCCAGAAGAGTCGTTAGATGATAAATCTCCAACATGGAATAAGGGATTGATTCACTATGAAGGTGCACCAAATATTAAAATGGTGAATGCATATGTTGCTCAATTTGAAAAGGACATGGAAATGTTTTTCAATGCAAGAGTTAGGGAGATTGTTCCTGGTGGAATGATAGTGCTAATTTCACCACAATCAACTGAACACCTTGCAAAAATTTTTGGTTCTAGTCTTATGGACTTGGTGAATGAGGTAAGTAATGAAATGACTTACTACTTCCTTCGTTTCAATTTGTTTGTTTTACTTTCTCTTTTAGTCTTTTTTTAAGAACATGCACCTCTTTCCTTTTTGGAAACTTTTAATTTCAACTTTCCACATTATATGTTTAAGAGCACCGGATTAAAGAACGTTTTGGTACATTCCATGTATGTATCTTTCATTTAGGCTTTAAGATTAAAAATTTCATGTCACATCAAAACCAGCAGTGGCGGAGCCACCTTTGCTCTAGGGGTTCATCTGAACCTCTTTCGATGAAAAATTATACTATTTTTATACTATTTTTACATGATTAAAAATATTCTTAATGCATATAGTAGATGTTGAACCCCCTTCAACTAGTTCTATATATACTTATGAATCCTCTCAATGAAAATCTTGGCTCCGTCACTAAAAAACAGACAAATAAATGAAAATAGAGAGTACGTAGTTGGTATAGCCATACATTTGTAACAATTGAAGTTTCTTTCTTTTTGATACAGGGAAAGTTTGTTGAATCTTTAGTTGACTCATTCAATGTGCCAACGTATTTTCCCTCTCCTAAAGGCATGACTAGAGTGGTGGATAAAAATGGTTGTTTTAGCATTGAGAGAATAGATTTAACGTATCCCAAATCAAAGCTTTTAGATGAGGCTGATGCAAAGACTTTAATGATAAATTTAAGGGTTGTTTTAGAAGGACTTTTCGTCAATTATTTTGGAAGTGAAATAGCTAAAGAAGCTTTTGCAAGGACTATTGTCAAAAGTGATGAGATTTCAACATGGATGAAAAAGAATTACCAGAAAGCATGTCAATTATTTGTTGCTCTAAAGCGTAAATAAGTTTCTATGGAGAAATCCATATATTACATAATTCAGGTGTATGGAGTTATGTGACACATCTCATAGACCAAAATTTCTATTCATCCGTTTTCTAATATTTTTGACGTTTTCATCGTATCTTTCACTTAATGTGCTCTACAAAGAAAATTGAAAAGTTTATTTATTAATGTTCCTAATTGGCCCCCTCTCTTGCTTTTCTTCTTTTGACTAATCATATAAGGTTTTCCCTTTAATTTATTATTATAACACATCGAGTCTGCACCTCGAACGCCACATGGTGCTTACGATCCCGAAGGACCACAAGCTAACCCATGACCGGTACTTGCTGTGAGCACTGAATAATAATAACACTGAAATAATGCAAAAAATAGGCTGAAATGCCATAAGGTTCATAATTTGAATACTGATAAATATAGTACTGAAATAACATCTGAAAACTGAATACTGTCTGAACTTGTCTAGCCTGAAAAGCCTCTAACCGAACTGTCTGACTGTGGAGTTGATGGGATAAGCCCCCAACTAACTCCAACTACTGAAATACTGAAACTAAAAGCATATCCTCGATAGATGAGAACTCACTACTGAATCTGTTGCTGCTAACTGAATCTAGAGCGGTCGGGATCCTGAGCATCCGAACCTATGATATGACACATCATAGCTCAAAGAGAAAGTATGTGTCAGTATATGGAATGTACTAGTATGCTAGATGAGGTAAGGTTGAATGCAGGGGTTTATATGCATGAACAGTGACTGACTGAATGATATAGAGTAACTGAATAAAAGTACATGGACAACTAGAATTACTGTAAAATACTGAGTATGCAATATTGTGCATATACATGTATGCTATATCTGAGCTTTTACTAAAGCCGATTATTGAGTTCTAACACTAAGTAATTGATATCTGAGATTACTGATAACTGAATTACTGATACTGGATGACTGTTTTTTATAGTCCTGATTCTGTAAAACTGAATTGAGTTCGACTGAAACTGAAACTGTGGGAGGTAATCATCTCATGGACATGCCCCAAATGAGATAACTGGGGCCAACCTATAACCCCAGTTGAAAGGGTGTCAGTACCGTGCCATGGGTAAAGACAAACTGAAGAGTCACCCTCATCTGACAGGTGCCCTGAACGAGAACGGTGGTACCCTCAACTGGCAGGTTAAAATACCTCATCAAATCTCAACTGGCGGGTTGATGTCTCAACCTACGCTGGCTACGTAGTTCTGGAATGCAAGGACTGCTTCTAAAGATCACACTCTCTACTGGCAGGTGAGCCCTCATCCTTGGGTTCACTCGGTGTTGAATCCTACTCCCAACTTAAGACACTGATTATTATACTGAGCTGAACTGGACTGATACTGAGTTTCCTGAGTTCTGTAACTGACTGAGTACTACTATTCGTGACATTATTAAGATTATTCTGTAACTACTATAGCTCTAGGTAAACATCTAGATTTTCGGGTGTTGAATACCCCCAGGACTCAATAGCATTGAAAGTAAAACATGGCATAATCTTGAAAGCATGATAATACTTGCTTGTTAACAATGCAATCATTTAGACATTTTGTCAAACACTTGTAGGGCATAAGCTTGTACACATGCTAGCATGTCATGATTTCACTATTTAAGTCACATGGACATTCTATCAAACACTTGAGAAGCACGACTTAATGTATATAATCATGGAAAATATATAAACATTATAACTACAACGCCCAAACTTGCAAATTCAAAGGTTATAATATGGGAATTACACAATTTAATACACATGCTATTTCAATTTCATGAAACTTACAATTAATTATGGATTAAAACTCAATTAATGTCATGAACATGAATACAATCTAATTTAAGCATGTAAATCATGAATCCACAAGCTTGTAGTTTTAAAAAGGGATTCTTGGACTCTATGGGTGAAAGAAACCCATAGATGAACACCTAACATACCTGAGAAGATTAATTCTTGAAGGTTCTTGGTGAAATTCTTGAGGATTGTTCTTGATTCTTGAAGCTAGGATTTTGCCCCTTTTGAGAGAGAATGATTTGATTTAGGAGAAATTGAGTGAATAATGTTGTAATTAGGTTATTTAGGGGTTAATTTCATGTTTAAGGTTGATTAAAGTCATGAAAAAATATCAAATTACCCCTGGAAAGTTATTAAAATTTGTTACTGAAAATTTTAATTTTTTGGCTTCACTGTGATGCGGTGGCATCGCGGTGAGCCACTGGAATATGGCTGGCACTATTCATAAAAGGACGAACGTGAAATGGGCTTGTGGCGCGACACGGTGGTATCGCGTTGCCACACTGGAAAATGACAATTGGGAAAATGGCTAGTGACGCGATGCGGTGGGATCGCGATCCCTTACTGGAAAATGACAATTGTTATTTGGAGTCTTAGCGCAGCGCGGTGCTGCACCAGGTGGCACACTATTTTACAAAATATGCTATAACTTCTCACCCAGTTATCGAATTTGGGCGAATTTTATATCGTTGGAAAGCTGGCTGAATTTCCTATGAAATGGTAAGCTCTAAACTGAAAAATTCTAAGTATTTAAAAAAAATTATCTGAGATTACTTATGTACTAAGAGTTAAAATGAGCTAAGGAAATACGGGGTATTACAATTATGTCCATATTTGTAGCTAAAACATTTAGCAACAAAATTTTTCATATTTAACTTGAATATATTTCATAGTTATATAAGCATTATGTTGTAGTCATGTGACATAATGCCTAATAAGTCATTATCCGTAGGTGAACTATCAAAGTCAAAAGGGAGAGAAAATGTCCAATTATGTCTCAAATATCAAAATATAGATAATAACGAAAGTCTAAAATGTAAAACAATAGGAAAAAACGCTCAAAGTATAAACATATTGTCAAGGAGCAGCTGCAGAAGCTGAATACAACAATCAACGAATACAGTCTACCACTAACTATTGAACAGGAAAGATAAGAATATGGTAGAAATATCACCACAATCTGAAAGTAGCAGTTACCTCAAAGGGGAAAGAAATCTCTAACCGCATGCATGTATAGGAATTGCTGGTGCTCGATTTATTATCTGACAAGAATTGGGGAACCTTTTGCCACTATATTTCTGAAAGAGTAAATTTGTGGGGGACAATAATGAAAGCAATCGTTAAGATTCGCATATGTAATATGTCTATGATTATGTATATTTTATATATACTGATTAAAAAAGTATACAGTAGGGCCTATTAGGCTATTTATGTGACTGATCGATCTTTTGGTTGTAGAGCACTATGCAACGATTAAGGTAAAAATTTCGTTAAAATACTTTTCTATGTTGACAGAATTAAATATTTACACATATAAAACGCATAAAAAATATAATGAGCAAGTAATACCAATTAAGTACCAATCAAATTTTTCTTCCTAAAAAAGATTATGTTCAACATATTTTATATACATTAGGTAATATTGGGCAAAATTAAAATACCATCATCCAGAAAATTCTGCAATCAGCAACTGGGAGCCCAGTCTCTAGGCTGCAGTGCGCCACCCAATACTGGATACAGGGACTTAGGACTACTGCGACGCTCTTCAAAGCCTAATGCGCAAGTTTTTCTTGCTATTCATAGTGGCAAGGTTGCCTGGGCATTGGGCTCCTTGATTGTTTGCCACTTTCACTTCAAGTTTTTGTCCTACTTCGCGTATTTTTCCTGTATTTCATGTTCAGTCGTATTGCTACAAAAATATAAATATAAAATCAGCTCAAAATATTATATTGAGTGTGGAAATTCATGATAAAATAGCAAAATGTAACAAATTAACATATAATTGAGCACATTTATAGTCGAACATCAAACGCTTATCTAGAGGTACCTTTCTAGCGACCAAAATTTTCTAATAATGTTGGTCGATATTTATAAAGTTAAGGTCTACATATGCGCTAGCATAAAAATAAAAATCAAAAATATGAGTGAAGGCCCCATTGATTGATAATATATACGTCCAAAGATTATTTTTAATCAAACAATAGTTATTTTTCACAAATCTCAACCCATAGCATGCTTTACTTATTTATTAACTACCAGCTCAATTTAAAAGATTTTAAGCCATAACCTACCTTCGAAACGATAAAATCTTAGTCTAAAGTGTTTTAGCCCAGAGTTTTCTCCTCACAAAATAGCCTAAGAATCAACTATAATATTCAAATATAGCATCTACACACTAACAGAAAGCTAACAATACCTATATTGCCCATATTCGGGTTGGGTTCAAAACGGGTTTAAAAAATAAGTTCAAAAACAAAAGGGGTAAAATCAAAATTTTATTTTATAAATCAGTATCCAAGGTTATATGAGTCTACAATAGAAAACTCATGCAAAACGGGTTAAAAATGAGGTTCAAATCAAAGAAAATCTCTTTTTAAATTTTATCGGTAAATATCCCCAAAAAAATTCCATCTTAAAATCATGATTTAAAGTTATTTTTGATAATATAATCGATAAAAAATAATGAAAATAAGGTTTTGGAGTTTACCCAAGCTCAAATGGTGAAGAAACCCTTGAACATCGTCCAAATTCGAAGCTCAAAGATCACAAAATAGAGGAAAAACATGAAAAAGAGGCTTTTATACTATTCGGTGATCAGTGTCTCGCGATCGCGGGGTCCCACCTCACGATTGCAATGGTCAACATTGACTGGCAATAAAGTTGGTCATCCTGATCATATAGCTGGGCCTTGCGGTCGTGATGAGTCAACCCAACTCGATCCACCGATTAATCCATCGTGATCGCAGTACCTTCACCATACGATTGCGATGCATTCTATTATCAAGGCTCGCGGTCGCGATGCGTGACCATGTGATCAAAAAAGAGGACCTGATGCAGAAAAATATTGCACCAACAGATTTTTCAAGTGGAGAAATGTCTCCGAATGAAACTTCAGGATTCGTTTGAAACCCGACAGAAATAAAACATATATGCTAGTAGGTTAATTTCGATGTTCTAAACTCAATGGTGACATCGAATTTTTGAAAAAGGTTACTTTCATGAAATTAATCCCAGAGACCTCATTTTTCACTATTTTTGAACCAGGGATCAAAATGAGATATAAAAACCTCGAATTCGAACCAACCCCGCTTCTAACCTAAATTCGATATTTCAGATTTGTTGTCGCAATCCACTTTTTCATCCAACACTCAGAACAATAAATGTCTATCAAAGTCAACTATATTGCTTCCCAAGCCTCTAAAAATACGAACTCACTTAATTTGTTCCTAATTAAATCGAGAATCATGTCAGTTATCCTTAAATCTCAAAATCAACATATACCAACCATGGAAAAGGGCAAAATGTCAGAGATGGTTTCGATATGTCTGCTTCAGCAGGATGCTTATCTCGTGATTTTACTATATCACCTTTGATTAATTATTATAAATTATTTATATAATAAATAAGCTATTTATATATTAAAAAACTAATAATATTTAAATAAAAATAAAATAGACATTTATGACATGTCTGTTTCAGCTGTTTCAATTGTGATTTTTTACTATATCACCCCATATTAGTTATTATAATTTATTTATGTATTAAAAATTAATAATATTTAATCTTTGATTTTACTATATCACCCTAATTAATTATTAGAAGTCATTTATGTATTAAAAATTAATAATATTTAATTAAAAAAGTAATAAACATTTATGACATATTTGCTTTAGGTGCTTCAACCGTAGTTTTACTATATCACCCCTAATTAATTATTATAAGTCATTTATGTACTAAAAAATTAATAATATTTAATTAAAAAATAAAATAGACATTTATGACATGTTTGTTTCAGCTGCTTCAACTATAGTTTCACTAAATATCACCCCTAATTAATTAGTATATTAACTATTAAAAATTAATAATATTTAATAAAAAAGATAAAATAGATATAAAAATGATAAATTAACTCCTGCTGTTTTAAATTAACTTGACGTCCTATATGAGATCCACTTAATTTTTTTCACAAGTATTCTTTATAGTAATTTTGTTATGTCGCTTCTAATTAATTGTTGTAAGTCATTTAAGATATTTATGCTTCGCTGCTTCAATCGTGATTTTACTATATCACCCCTAATTAATTTTTATGGCCACCTAAGCATTGTGTCACTTAAGTTGAAATAGAAACAATATTATAAATCACAATAATTAAAAATTTAAATTATTAAATAAAATTGGCTATCGACTACACAGAACTTTGGACAAGGAGAGTAACATATATTATTCAAAATTTACATAAAAAGTATTATAAATTACAATAGTTAAAAATTTAAAATATCTAAAATCAATTTAATTTGTTATACATTTCAAAAAAAAATACGTAAAAAAATATTATAAACCATAATAATCAACAACTTAAACAATTTAAAAAATATAAAATATTGGGTTGACTCTCGAACTTATATTGGTGTCACTTAAATTGAAATAAAAGAAAAGCATTATAAATCACAATAAATAAAAACTTAAATTATTTTTAAAATGTAATTGACTATCAATGCTACAAAAATTTGGACAAGAAAAATAACATAAATATTATAAATTACAATAGTTAATAGCTTAAATCTAAATACATATTAAAAGTATGATTTATTATCTAAATTCTATTTGTGTCACATAAACTGAAATAAAAAATAACATATATTGAACTCGTGCTTCCAGTTGCAAGCACTGTCTCAATCAAGAAGAAGACATCTCTCATAGCTTCTTCCAGTGCCCTAGAGCTATTAACTTCTGGAATGACATAGCCTTCAGGAGTATTTCCATTGCTTCCATTGACTCAACCTCCCTCAACAACCATAACTGGCTCAACACTTGGAAATCCATTGGTAAATAGCCCTTCAACACTTGGTACTCCTGGGAGACCATTCTGCCCTTCTGTTTCTGGAAAATCTAGCTCACAAGAAATAAAAATTTTATTCAATAACAGGGACAACATCACTTCTGTTAACCAAACCATCGCCCATACTAATAAGTTCGCCCTCACCATTGTGAACTCAAGTCACCATGCCAAGCCCACCTCAACCATCTATTTAAAATGGGAACCACCAAATCAAGGTTATTTTAAGCTTAACACTGACGCCAGTGTAAAAACTCAGCCTGGGAAAGGTAAGCGGGGGGGTTTTCAGAGATCATAAAGGGAATTAGATCATAGGCTTTGTGAAAGACCTCCCCTATGTAGATGTTCAACAAGCTGAACTCCTGGCCATCCTCGAATGCCTTAAACTAGCCTTCTCTAACCAGTTAACCCCTCTTAAGGTCAACTCAGATTCAATTTCTACAATCAATATGACCTTCACTAACCACCTTGGCTATTTAATGTCGTTTTGGAGTGCAGGTACTATATGCCGATCTTGGGCAACCCAACACTGAAACACACATGCAGGAACAAAATAAAGTCGCTGATGCTCTAGTTAGATACGGTGAAGAGGAGGCATGTTTTGATCAAGTACAAATTTTGACAGTTCCTCCTTTGTTTGCAATGGAGTTGCTATCAACAGACAAGTTAGGAACTACTTTCCTAGGAAGGTTGTACTTCAAGATGTAACCAGCCTAAACCCTACTAATTCTCAGGTTGTACTAACGGACCCTACGGTCTTGAATAATATATCTTGTAATGCTACTACCTAATTAACTAATATTACATCCCTCTTCACCAAAAAAATATATTAAAATCGTGCTAGATCCCGGATGAATCTTAGAATGTATATACAATCTTTTTTTTTTTAACTTTTGTTTAAATATATCAAGATTGAAAAAGGCAAGTTCTAGTACAGCTAAGGGTGTCAAACGGGCCGAGTTGACCCAGCCCTACCTGGCCCACTTACAAAAATCGGCCCGATTTGACTCAGCTCGGTCAGCCCACAGCCTGTAGGGTACCAAGTCCCAGGCTGGTTTAATTTTTTTTAGTCCCGGACCAAAAACGGTCCAGGCCCACTGGTAATCAGCTCGGTTTTAATTTTTTTTTTTTAGAATTTTGGAGATTGGGCCAAACTAGCCGTTGGCCCAACGGCTATATAGCCGTTTTTAGGTCCAAACGGCTAGTTTGGCGCTTTTAATTAAGATTTTTTTTTTTACATTTAAAATTATTTTTAACCCCACAAAAATTCCTATAAATACCCTACACTTTCAAATCATTTTCCACACAATTTTTCATTCTCTCAAATCTCAATTCTCAAATATTCTATATATTTCTTAAAGTGCTCACTTTAATTTTTTAATTTTGTAATTACAAAGTACGAGTGGAAGTTTCTAAAGTCGCAACCTTCGAATACTTCCAAAATTTAGTATTGTCGTTCCATCTCTTACGTTTAATTTTTATTGAGTGTATTAATTATTGAATATTTAATTTTATTATATTTGTTTATTTTGAATTTTTTTAGTTTAATTTATATTATGGATAAATTAAGAAACCTCGCTACTAAAGGTGTTAAAAAAATTTATCCCAAAAGTGGTAGTGATAGTAAAAAATAAATTACTAGCGGTAGAAGTAGTTCAAGTAGTAGATATACCCGTGTGCCTCCGGCACTGCTTAGTCAACCTTTTGAGGAAGAAGTAGGTGTACCTTTAGGTGTAGGTGCCCACGATATGGATTATGTAGAAGCTCAGAAAAATTACGGTATAGAAGAAGAAAATGAAGTAGATGCAGTTAATTTAGACGAAGATGATAAAAATACTGGTGAGACACCCACAGTAGAAAATGCTAACGTTAGATCCAAATCGGTTAATCTCCCTCCCCATCCTCCCCGTGTCCCAAGAGCTCATAAACCAACTAGTATTGCATGACAATTTTTTGAACGTATATCAGATATTAAGGTGCAATGCAATATTTGTCAACAAATATATAAGCATAAAAGAGGAGGCAAGCAAGGGGTATGGGTACGTTAATGAGATATATAAGTGATAATCATGAAATAGAGTTAAATATTGCACGAGGTGGTGCGGATGTTGGTGGGTCAACGCAAACTAGAATGGACCCAGCAACTGGTCAGGTAATGAAGAAGTATAATAAATTGGGGGACCGGGATGAAATAGCTAAAATGGTAGTTATGGGTTGTTTGCCTTTTAGTTTTCCTTCTTCTGATGCCTTTATTCATTATATTCAAGCAATTTATAATCCTATGTTTAATGGTATTCCTAGAACAACTTGTAGGGCCGATATTTTTAGACTTCATTCACAATATTATTTTTATTCATCAACATTGTTAAAAAATATTCAATGTAGAATGTCCCTAACTTCTGATCTTGGTCGTGTTGTAAATAAAAATGATTATTTAACTATTACTTGTCACTGGATAGATAGTAATTTTGTTATGCAAAAAAGTATTTTTGCTTTTTTATATGAAGAAGATCGTAAACATATTGGAGATTTTATTGTTGATTTGATTGCTAAAGTTACAGAATTTTATGGTGTTGAAAATAAAATCTTATGTATTGTTTTTTATAATGCTTCTAACAACAAGACTGCTATAACAAAGTTAAAATCTAAGTTATATCCGCCGTTACCTGAAATTTTTCATGTTAAATGTGCTTGTTATATATATAATTTAATTATAAGAGATGGTCTTGAGTTTTTTGAATTTTATATTGAAAAATTTTGGCTTGCCGTTGGTTTTATTCATTGAAATAATCGTAGAAGAAGAATTAAGGACTTTAAACTTAAATGTGAATAAAATGGACTTGCACCGATATTGATGCCTGAAGAATGTGATACTAGATGAAATGCTATATATGATTTTTTATAAACTTGTTATAAATATAGAGTTTCTATTACACTATCTTTTAGCCAACATTGTGGTTCGTTTGTTGATTGTCCGCTACATGCTACATGATTCTGACTGGACTTTAATTAATGATCTTGTTAAGTTTTTGAAAAAAAATTATATAGCTACGGTTGAATTTTTCGGTGCTTATTATGCTACTGTTTGTAATACTTTGGTATATATAGCCGATATTTTTGTTTTGTTTAAAGAATATAAAAATAAAGAAGATTACAAAGAAGCTATTAGTGTCATGTTTGCTAAATTTAAAAAATATTTTTTTCCGATTCCCCCTATTTACTTGGTTGGTGCTATACTAAATCCGTGCATGAAATATAATACTATGTGCCACTTTAGTACTCTTATTTATGTTAACTTAGAGATAAATACTAACAATGATTCTGGTGATGAAGAACAAGAACAACCTGATTTGTGGACGGCTATGGGTGATGCGAACGCTTACATAGATAAATTATATAATCACTATGCTGATTTAGTTGATTTAGTTGTGTCGAAAAATATCACTCCAACTGTCGCTCCTCGTCCTCCCGAGGAGCCATCATCTTCTAAAAGGTTGGCACATAGTGATTTTCCTGATTACTTTTATGATTTACCTTGTTAAAACAGTGTTGACGAGGGAGCTTACATATCAACTTATCGGGAAGAGCTGAAGTATTATCTCCGATCACCGCTAGAGGATCGCAGACGACGGATCAACACGTTGGATTGGTGGAGGAATAATAAAGCATAATATCCTGTATTTTCAAGATTAGCTACAAACGATATTCATTGGGAAGCAATGCAATGAATGTTCTAGTTTGCCTTAGAGATTGAATTAGAGCAGAACGAAGAAATCAAGGAATGGAAATAGAGCCGAACGACGAGCAGAGACTTGAAGAAATTATGACTTCACGGGAGAACTCAGCAGAATCAAGTCCAATGCATGGTTTTGCCCCCGTTGACTTTGACTATCCTATGCAAGTTTCCGTTAATATTAACATGAATAAGTTAGAAAAAAAGATGCAAAATTTATAGATTTTTCATCCATGTAAATTATAAAATTTGGATCATTTTGCAATCAATAAAATTCAACATTCATTCACTCCTTAGTCCTTATTTTGTAATTTTTTTCATTTAATGATTTAAATTGAATTTTTAGTTTAAATTAAATACTTAGTTTTAATATATTACTAATTTACTATAAAGT
>NC_061111.1:33954191-33998901 GCF_002878395.1 Capsicum annuum | reverse complement strand
TACATATATATTGAATGGTACGTATATATGCGTATATAGCTTCCATAGACATATATATGTAACGTATACATGTGTATATATTTTATAAATTAGTGTATAACTATATATATAGTGTGTGTATATATATATTGTAGTATCTTTTATTTAAAGTAGTACATATATATTGAATGGTACGTATACATGTGTATATATCTTTTATAGACGTATATACTTAATGTATACATGTGTATATGTTTTATAAATTAGTGTATAACTATATATATATATAGTGTGTGTATGTATATTATGGTATATTTTATTTAAAGCAGTTCATATATATTGAATGGAACGTATATATGTGTATATATCTTCTATAGACGCATATATTTAACGTGTACATGTGTATATATTTTATAAATTATTATATATATCATTATATTGTAGTATATATCTTGTAGAATATGTTTTATTTAGAGTAATATATATATTTAACTAACATATAGTCATATACACGATTGAATGTGTAATTGTGTATATGTGTATATATATTTTTAAATTCTAATGTAGTATATATTATATATATAGTGTATATATATATTGTTTAACGTATTTAAAATGTATATAGGTGGGTATATATAGTGTATATTGAAGAATTTTTTTTATTTATTTTTTGACCGGATTTTTAACCGATTTTGTCTAGGTTTAGGTGGGTTAGACCGGGTTGGGTTAAGTGGGTCGGGTTAGGATTGTTTTGAAATTTTTTACTGTTGGGCCTGGAATCGGACCGGTCCGTTTAACTAGGACTGGATACGCACCGACCCACAACCCGGCTAACTTTCACGGGTCGATTTCGGGTTGACCCGGTCCGGCCCACTTGATAGGTATAAGTACAGCACACCAAACAATGTATAAGAAATATTGTTAACATAAATAATACCAGTATTTCTAATACATACTTTATTAATGCAAACATTACTAATACATTCTATTAAAAATTATTTTTTTACACTCTAACAAACGACTTCTACATTTCAATGGAGGGAACATATACAAAAGCAAAGTTCGATAAAACATCTACAGAAGTGTGTTTTCTCGTGTTCTCAAGGTCAAATAACTTAAATTAATTTGACAGATGGTAACTTAGAGTTTTTTTTTATATAATTTTTGAAACACTTAAAATTTAAATTTAAAATATTAATTTAATTTAACTTCAAAGAACAAGTTGACAAATAAAAGCGAAGGAGAAATGAAAGCAATGAATATTTATGTCAGCTTAGTAGGGGAATATAATGTAATTTTGGGTTATTAATTGCAAACCATATGTGATGTAATATGCAATGACTATATAACCCTTTATCTTTTTTCAATAATTATTCTCAATTTTATACAACTGATGTCAAGTCTTATATATCAATTTTAATCTCATATTTTATACTTAATGTAACAAATCTCAGTCATATGATTAAAGATTTAAACTTCAAAATGCATTAAATTTTGTTATTTATATGAGTAAAAAGTTATACATAGGCTCCTTGAAAAATCCTATCAAGTAGTTAATATGTTTTGTGTATTCATATTTTATAATTCATAGTTTGAATTGACATCTATCTAAGTTATCATATAGTCAAAATATTTTAATGTTGAATCCGTGCTAACACGAGTTATGCTCCTTTAGTAACTAAAAATATTATAATAATTAATTTATTTTTTAAAAATATAATTAAACACCTACAAATACAATTCCACATTTAAAATGTGTAATCAATTTATTGAGCAGGACAAACTTAGGCCTCGTTTGGCCATGAAAACATAATTTTTTGGAGTTGAAATTGAAATTAGAGTTAGAGTTGTGTTTAATAATAAATATAAATTAAAGTTATTTTTAAAATTTTGTAAGATAAGTAGGAATAAGAAAAGTTTCACTTTTTCAAAATATAATTTTAAATTATATTTAAATTTTTTATGGCCAAACATTGTGATTTTTTATTTATTTTTTGGCTAAAATGAAATAAAAATACTCATGCCGAACTGCTACCTAAATTATCTATTTTCCTTTGGAGTTGTACCCAAAAAAGGGGGAAACGACCCGTAAAAGGGCTCCCAAATCACTCTTACCAGTCACACACTACATTTCAATCCGCCGTCTTTCACCGCTTCAACGACGGCGGCGTTCGCAGCCGGCGACTTCCTTCGGTCATCCATTCCAAATTTACGGGAAATGCAGGGTGTAAGTCCTCAACAATCTCTATATTCCATATCATACATTTCTTCTAATTATTTGCTTTTGCAGGTATTACTTGTCTCGAAGGAATCTCAATTTCTTCTTCGGATATTTAACGGGAGTTGTCAAACCCTAGACATCATCAAAGATCGCATCCTTCATACTTTTGCCGATTTATTCAGCTCTAAATCTAATTTGGATGTTATTACCATGAGGTTTAATTGTTCAATTACATATTTATGTTTGTTTATTTATTTATTTATTTTTTGCCAAAAAAGTGATAATTATTGGTATTTTATTATGTGTAGACAAGGTGATGTAGTGCAAAGTGTGATTCGGGAGGTGCAAGGATCAGAAGATTGGTCGTCTAAAGGGAACGAATCGAATGGAGAAGGGTATTCGACTGTAGGTTTTAATGTGTTGGATGCGATGTTGAAGCATAGTTTGGATCGTTTGAAGAGTATGAGGTTTGTTTGAAATATTTGTCCAATTCCTTAAAGATGTTAGCGACTTGAAAAAGAAGCCAGCAGCCACATTATTACTTCCTCCGTCCAGCAATACTTGTCTACTTGACTTGGTACACATGTTAAGAAACAATAAATAATAGGAGTAATTTTATTATATACCCGTTGAATATAACAAGTTTAATGTTTTGGGAAATGCATTGAGTGATAACAGTATGTAATAGTAAGGTTAAAATGAGTAGAAAAGGGTAAATTATTCATTGGTTTTCCAAACTGGACAAATATTGTTGGATGGAGGGAGTAACATATTTAACCAATTTCTTTTCATTCTAATAAAAGAAAAATATTCTTGAAAGAAATATCATGGATTATGCAGGGAAAGAATATCCTCGGTTGAAGGCATTAGTAAATGGACCTTGGAAATAAATTTCAATAATGATGCATATGTTATTAGAGCTATGTGTCTGGATGGTAAACTGGGAGCAGCGTTATCTCTTTGGTGTAACATGATAGAGAATTGTATTGTTCCTGATGTTATTACACATAATTACCTCGTCAATGGACTCTGCAAAAAGGGTGAATTGGAGAAGGCAGAATGGATTGTTAGGGGTATGCTATATAGGGGCCCTTATCCCTCTTGTGCTACGTACAACTCGTTAATAAGGGGTTATTGTCACATAAATGATGTCGATAAAGCTCTAAACACCTTTTCTACCATGGCCAACCATGGGATTGTACCAAACAGAGTTACGTGTAACATCCTTGTTCATGCGCTTTGTAAGAAGGGCTTGGTGGAGGAGGCGAAAAAGCTTTTTCATAAATTACTAAGCAAAAATTATGAGGCGGGGAGTTCAGATTTGATAACATCAACCATAATGATGGATGGCTGCTTTAAAAATGGAGATACTGATCAAGCTCTTGCTTTTTGGGAGAGGATGTTAAAAGAGGGTGCGGAAGTTGATAAAGTTTCTTACAATGTTGTTGTCCATGGATTCTGTTTGAGCCATGACGTTGGCACTGCATATAAGTACTGTTGTGAAATGCTAAAGCTTGGTTTCTTTCCAGATGTTTATTCTTATAACACTATTGTTGGAGCATTATGTAAAAAAGGAAATACCAGTGATGCTTGTTATATCTTTGATGTTATGGCAAGAATGGGTGTCATCCCGGATCAAATTACATACAAAATGATAATACAGGCTTTATGTATTAACAGGGAGGTCGATAGAGCCAATTGTTTTCTTGATTACATGTTAGAGAATTCCATTATACCTGAGCCACTTGTTTGGAATGTTATACTTGATGGTTATGGAAAATGTGGAGACTTACAAAAAGCTACATACATTAGAGACAAAATGGCTGCAAATGGTGTTCTGCCGAACATATATACATATAATGCATTAATTTATGCGCAGATAAAGTCGGAAAATCTTTTTGCAGCTCAGTCCTTGGAGAAAGAGATGCTTTTATATGGTCTCACCCCTGATTCAGTTACTTACAATCTGTTGATAGGTGCTGCTTGTAATCATGGCCTGATTCAGTTAGCACTTAAGCTACATGATGAAATGCTGAGAAAAGGTTGTCAGCCAGATGTAATTACTTACACAGAACTACTTAAGTGGTATTGTCTGCGAGGTATGATGACAGAGGCAGACAAGCTCTTTGCCAAGTTGCTGGCATCTGGTTTAGCAGTTGATCATGTTCCGTTTCTAGTACTCATGAAAAGATACTGCAGAATGAGAGAATTTGATAAAGTCTTTGACCTTTACCAGAAGTGGTCTGAGACAATGCCTAGATGAGTATGCTTCCCCAGGAGTTGTTATGAAGTTAAGGGCTACTCTATCTGTATTTATTCCGGAGGGGAAAGCTTCTTCAGGGAATAGGAAACTGAATGCCACCGATAAGACTTTAGTATGAATTGTCTGGTGGGGACAGTGGATGGTGAAACACGAGACTGTCTATGCTAGAGGAAACATTGGGAACATCATTTTACGACAGGATGAGAGGAAGATTGGTAAGAAGGATATTATTCTGCCGCCGCATTAGTTTAAAAACTATTAAATCTTAAAAAAAAAATTCTAGATTGGGAAACTGGGCAAAACATATTCAAAATCATAAAACTGTGGAAAACAAAACATAAAATTTGCATAATCAGCTGTCAGATTTAGGCTCCACTCAGGGGTTGAGAAGTCTCAGACTTGTTCCTTTTTGTGAGGTCCTACTGTCATTGATAAATTCTGAAGGCTCCATGGAGATGAACATGGTTTCTCCTAACAAATTCTCCTTTCCGATATGAATCTTACAAGATTGAAATCCGCGACCAGTCTAGCTACTTCTTTCTTGCATTTTTCTACTCCTCCCGCCGATGTAGGATTAGCTTTACTGTCTCTATGGCACTCCTAAAAACATTTTAAAACTTCATTGCAGCATTCATGACTACATTACTAAAGTGCATTATTGGGATAACCTACCTCATTGAAACTAGTACTACGAAACATTCCCTCAGTGTTTAAGTAAACACTAACTCTGGTCATCTCTTGCTTTAAAGGCATGCCATTAACATTCTACATCGACTTATAAATGCAGAACACTGGGTGCGACTTCCTTAAATACCCTTTACTAATTATTGTGGTCATTCAGGCCATTTACATTCCGTAATAATATTTGATTATTCATGGAGATAGAATAGTGTAAATTCTCCTCCCTTGACTTTAATTCATCAAGTATTCTGTCCACATCAAGTCATTTTCATTGTCTTTGATTGTGATAGTTCTCATTTTTCTAAAAATATTTAATCCAATACTTGTATATTACATAGGAATGTCAGACCAGACTTTTCAAAATCCATCTTTCTTTCTTCGCAAATTTACTTGACATTGATAACTGGTCCCCTCCATAAGTATGGTTGTAGACAAGTTTCCCTTTCGATGTCAGTAAATCTGCTACTGTTGTTGCACGTTTGCACCTTGATCTTCTGTGCTAATTGATAACTGATACTGTTGTTTTCTCAACTTGATAATTTGCACTATTGATAACTGATGCTGTTTTTTTCTCAAATTGATAATTTGCTATTCAAATCATCTAGAAATATTAAGGTTTTTATCTTCACCTGTGCAGGTAAAATGAACAAACTTTTAATTCTGTACTACCTCTTAATAAGCTTTACCTTATCAAAAAAAGAAGTTTGAGGGAGCCTCTTAGAATACAAAAAGTTAATGCATGAAAATTCTTTGGACTTGAATAAGGAAAATCTTATACGAGAAGATTCGATGATACCTATGGTATTCTGTACAAATAGTACAATTCTTGTTTGCCTTTTAGTACAGATATTGATTACCAATCATGTACACACCCTAAGACTCATAATATAAGGAGCACTTGTTGTACATCGTTACTCCCTCCGACCCAATTTATGTGAGGTTTTGATTGACACAGAATGGAAAGACCGTTGAAACTTATGGTCTTAAACAGGCCATATAAATTTGTTACCTTCTCAAAAAGAAAAAAACAACAAGCCATAGAAATTTCTATGGCGATAGGTTATCTCATTAAGGGTAAATTGGGAAGTCTAAAGTTAAATTATTACTAAATAAGGCAAGATGTCGTTTTTCAGATTGACTAACATGGAAAGAGTGTCACATAAATTTTAGGACGAAAGAAGTACTAATTAAGTCAATGAAAAGCTCTTTTCTATTTTTACATCTGTGGATCAAGGTGATTAGCAGCAAGAAGTGTCTTCAACTAGCTAGTGGAATGCAATGATCAATAGGACTATGGAAAACATATCACATATGAATCAAACAAACTTATTTCGTAGGTTTAGCCTTATTTATCCCAACTGATAGAAAGTAGGTAGCCTAATTCAGATTCCTGAAGCCCCTTAAATTGTTATAATCATTGCTTGTAAACTGTATATGTGACTTTATTAAAATTTCTTGAGTTTTAACTATTTCACCATATTTTATTTTGGTTAATAAGATGATTTTCCTTTGTTGGAATTTCCTTTCCATTCAATTTGAATACAGAGAAGTGACTAGTCTCACAGACTGTTTGGCTTGTCTCAAGAATGAACTTTTACAATGGGCTTGTCTCAGTAATGAACTTTTACAATGTACTAGTCTCAATGAACTCTTACAATGTTAAAGACACGTATTTTGGACCCCTACTAGGTCTCAGATTAGTTTTTTTTTGTACCTTCCTCGTTCCAACTCTCGCAAAGGAAGTACTCGTCAGCATTTTTTTCTGAGTGAAGGTCTTACTTAATTAATGTTATATTTGGTAGGGTGGATATCAGTAGCTTGTTGCATCTGAGGGCCACAATGATCCATTATATCCTAATTTATGCAGTACTTTGCCTTGTTAAAAAAAAGATCGTAATGGATGAATTTTGTGCAGGAAGAGTTACGAGATCCATTTTCTGATGATGAAAGAAAAAGTTGCAAGACATGTTGACAATTGACCAATAATTGGTAGCTTTTGTCCAAAAGTTCATGCATCTGAGATGCAAGATTGACTCAAAAGATGACATTTTAGCTCACATGATTCTGGTCCTTTCAAATGCTTACTCTATGAGGGCCTTAATGCAAAACAATTACATTTTAGATATTCACATTACATTTTACTCATACCAATCTTACCGTGAATCTTTGCATTACTAAGAGGGGTTAGAGTTGTTGATTTTTTTTTTAGCCTGGGTATCTTTGCAAAAATCGTACTTAGGTACACAGGGAAACTATTAGTTTATTAGAAAGGTGAAAAAATTCTAGTCAGATTTCTACTCCTTTGTTTGTATGCATATTCAAACACGAGCAGTTTGTAAAGGTAGTATTTTCTTTAATCTGTCTGCTGTAGTTGTTGTTGAACCTTGTATCTACATTTTTAATTGATTGTGCATTATTTAAGCAGCAGAAGGCAAATCTAAATAATTTTTTTTATGTGGGATTGAGGTCATTGACACACTATCTGTGTGATTTGCTTCTGTGTGCAGGTGTTAAAAGATTCATTTACATCTCTGCTGCAGACTTTGGTGTTGCAAATGCCTGTTACAGGGTTATATGAGGGAAAGACATTTGCCCAAGACTTTCAAGCGACTCAGAAGGTGTTTGGAAGCTTAAAAACACTTTTCGGCTTATTTCTGGTGTCCGGTAAGCCTCAAAAGTGCTTTTAAGCCAATTTCTTTCTTTATATTTCTTCTTCCTTCTTTCATTTGTTGGACTACTATGTGGCACCTCTTATTTGTTTTTGTAACTGTAAGCTCATCATCATAATGATGATGTCAGTGGTGTCAGGGTTGTTGTTGCTTATGGTCCTATAAACCAACAGGTTCTATCTAATCTCTTGTTTGCATGGTACCCCACAGGATTTTGGAGGATCCGAGCAACATAGTAATGGACAATACTGATAAATATTGAGTGCCTTACAATATCAGTGGATATACAAATTGTTTGTTGTACGCTTTCATGCATGCACTATGTGAGACTTCATATGCATCGAATAAGAAGATTGAAATGTCTATTACCATTTAAAAGCAGTTCTCGTATAGATGTTTTTGAGCCATGATATTATTGTATCTTAACAGCTTCGAGAGCTATGATATTATGGGTGCCGTATCTATGTTATGTCATCTGCTTCTGTGCTGTACTATGTGTTTGTGTGATATCTCGTTACTTGAGCCGGGGGTCTTTCGGAAACAGCCTTTCTACCTCAGCAGAGGTAGAGGTATGGACTGCGTACATCTTACCCCCCCCAGACCCCACGTAAGTGGGAATACACTGGGTTTGTTGTTGTAAGCTCATCATCATAATGTGGCTGATTTCTTGTGGAATTATCTTCTTCCACACATAGGGAAGCATTTTATATATCAATTCCTTGCCTGCAAGTGCCGTACTCATCTAAACTTCTAAATAAAGGCTTGAAATTGCATAGCTACTGTATAGTCTCATTTTCATGTACTCTTTTTTGTATCTGGCTATGTTGAAATGTTTCAGTGCTGGTTCCTTAGTGTTTATATCGAACATGAGATATCACACTCTTGGGTGTTTAGTCAAAATTATATTATTACAGTATATGGTATCTGTGTAAATTGTTTATATTTATTAAAATGATCTTATCTAATTAATATTTAACTTACAAGAATTGAGACCCAAGTTAATTTATATTTGAACTAATTTAGATGTTAAAATGTTGCAATAATCAGTTCATTTTTAGTGTTAAAATGCTCTAAGGGCATCTCATTCGTTTTGACAGTGAAATGTTTATCAGCACTTCTTTTACAATCTATCAGCTGCTTATTTTCAGTTGTGGTACAGTAGTACTTGTACAAATGCGTAATGCTTTTTCATAGATTAGCTCTAGCACTTAAAAAGTGCTTTTTAGCATGCAAATGCTTAAAAACTTCTTGAATTCAGCTAATCCAAACAGGCTCTCATTAAAATTGCATGAAGGATATCTACATGTGCTTAGGCAATATGAGAAGCCATAAAATATGGCTTCTTGTCATAACACTCAAACATACTACCTCTGCAGGGATTCGAACCTATGTTCCTAAGGTTCCACTCCAGCTTTTCAACTTCTAAGCCACCACTTTGGGGCACATAGATTCAGAAATACTCCAAAAGTGACTAGTTTGGTTCTTTATTTGTTTATTTCTGATAATTTCATGTCTGTATCGTGCCATGCAGAGGGCAGCTGAAAATGAACTGCTGACCAGGTGTATGGAGGTAAGCTGTTCTCAGTTGGTCTTTCTCCTAACCATTTCAGATGAGCCCATTATATCTGCTTAATTTAATGACTTGTAAATTGGTGTACTCAGAAGATTTTTTGGTGTGGTCACCTTATGTTGAACCTGTCTGCTTGTTTTTCTTCAGCCTTTCCGGATAGAAGATGCATAAGCTATTTTATACAGAATTAGAGCTTCTGTTTGTCATTTTTGGTGTCTTTACTCTTTAGCTGCATGTGAGCCTTTCCATTAGAGGCAAATTGTGCAACATGTGTCCTTTACTTTTGAAACGGTCAAGAGGAAGTATTGGTAGGAGCATGTTAGACTGCTTTTATTTGCTTTAGATGGTAAACAGATTGATTGTGAGCTAGGGTTGGTTCAATAGCCAGAATAGGATTTGACTTATTTTACCATATTTCTTAGCATATTAAAGTCTGCATTGAGTTTCTTTTAGAAAAAGGGAAATTCTTATCTGTTGTTTTTGGGACTGTCTTGTTTTGCAGGCATGGAAAAGAATCTAGTCATCCTTCAGGACAGGGTTCAAAACAATTATTTTCTTCCTTCCAATATAAGGTGGGGCTAGGATGTATGTTTTTCCATTTTCTGTATTTTCTTCTTCCTCCTCTTTCAGAGATAGCAACTTTCATTTCACCACCAATGAGCTACTGCCCATCCAATATTTTTCCGCTCACTTATATCTGGTTTCTTCCCCTCTTCCCTATCCGTATTTCTCTTCTCCCTCCACTTTGTGTCTCACTTCCCCTTCTTTAATTGGTGGTTTCTTCTTCCCTTTAACCAGCATCTACCCCTTCCCCTTTCTCCTTGGGCATGTTCATATATGGAAAAGTATATTGATGTGCCGATACAAGTGTTTGAGAAGCATAAAATTACTTGTGCTACTTTCCTCATGACAATCCATTATATCGGACAAATTTGTGAACGGATAACTGTAGAGTCCGAAGATACACTTATCCTATAATGGCTAGGACAGCTCAATGGAATATAGACGTTGATGCTTTTCACCTGTATTATATTCGTAACAGTCGTTGTGCCTTTCCTCTAGAGTCTAGGAGTTACATATTTATGTTAGCTAGCAATTTTAGAATTTTCAAAGTGAGGGATTGAGGACCAACTGGGTATGTGATCCTTGGAAGTACGCCTGTGTTTGTAATTGCAAATGCTTAGGACGACATAAGACTGGGAGTTGTGATTCGTATTTACATAGTTCAAGAGTCCACTTTAATTTCCGGCTTTTGAAGGAGTAATTATGAGGCCTGATTTATTTATGGTACGCACCGTGTTGGAAGTGTGAAGTTGCCTCTAGGTGTAATTGGTTCTCCTCTAGAGATGGTACGTGTCATCTTTGTCTATTGTGTATCAGTCATATCCCCTCATCATACTGCTATACAGTTGACGAATAGGATGTTTATTGCATTTTGTTGAAACCCCATGAATCCTCCTCTTCTCTTCCTTTAAGATTTGTGCAATGACATTATGCAAATATTTTACATTCTAATGCAGGTGTTGCACTTGTTTGTGTTGTAAGTTTCTCGTGGGTTACTAATCATAATGTTGCTCTTCACAGATCTTGCAACATGCGAAACCGCTGAGTCAAATTCCCCTTGTTGGGCTGTTGTTTATCCCTCCTGTAAATTTGATTGCAGTTGGAAAAGTTGCTGTGAGAGCAGCAACAAACCCTGTATTCCCTCCTGATGTCATTGACGTTCATGAAATCTTACGCTGCAGCCAGCAGAGAACTGTATAGCTGAATGATTAATAGGAGTAGATGATTTATCCTCTATTTCTTTTCGCTTTGGTATTCCAGTTTGCATTTTGCAATCATTACTCGTTTGATCTCTTTTTACTATGTATGATGTTTAAACAAAAAAAGGAAATAGGAAGAGGATAAATAAAAATGAAGCACAGAGATGGCAGGTTGAGTTGCTGCGAAAATTCCCAATTGATTTTGTTGTGTAACATTTTCTGTTTTTAATCCGTCCTACCTTTGTTGCGCAGGTCTGACCTGCTTCACTTAGCTCTGGATTTCTTTTTGTTCTTTTCCTTTTCACCTTTGTTATTCAGTAAAAATAGATTAGTTTAACAATGTTATTTTTGTGAGTGAAGAGTGTAATATTTATTCAGGCAGACAATATTATGTTTGTGAGTGGAGTGTAATATTTATTTATGTAGTTTAAGCGTTTTTCGTGTGTTTTAAATTTCAGTGTAGTGAAATTTTTAAAACAAAAACTTCCCCCAGTTTCTTGTGAAAATACAAATTTTGAGCAGTTGTGTTATAATTCGATTGCTTAGCAGGATCAGCCTGAGAACCATTAGTCCTAGGCAATTTTGACGATCCAGAAATTTACTTGTAAGCTATTTTCTGTGGTCTCTCTTGTGAATTTGTGGTTGTTGATAGAAGTACGTATCTATTTCCTTATACAGGAAATTTCCCTGCGTTCAAGTCTTAGAGAGGATGTGCAGTGGCTGAGAAATGAGCTGCTCTTCATGCAGTCTTTCCTCAAAGATGCAGAAGAAATGCAAAGCGGAGATGAGAGAGTTCAACAGTGGGTATTTGAGATCAACTCTGCTGCTAATGATGCTGTCGCTATATTGGAGACTTACAACTTTGAGGCTGGTGAGGGTGAAGGTGTTGGTGATGGATTTGCTACGCGCCTTAAGGCTTGCGCTTGCATCTGTAGGAAGGAGACCAAACTCTACAAAGTCGGAAAGGAGATCCAATCACTCGAGCAACAAATCATGGATATCTCTCGTAAATGAGACACGTATGGTATTAGAAATATCGATAATATTGCTGGAGAGGACCAAGTAGCAGGCCTAACAATCAGTCTGCTTTGGTTAGAACATTAAGGAGAACCACGTCCTATGTTGATGAGGATCATATTTTTGTTGGCTTTCAGGATGTCGTAGAAAGATAGCTAGCTGAACTTCTCAAAGAAGAGCCTCGCCTAGTTGTTATCTCCATTTATGGTATGGGTGGATTAGGTAAGACCACTCTTGCAAGAAGCCTCTACACCAGTTCTAGTATAGTCTCTAGCTTCCCAACACGTGCTTGGATATGTGTTTCTCAAGATTACAATACCATGGATCTGTTATTTTCCACAATACGGGTATGTAGAATCTGTATCACGGAACAACTTTAACTTGAGTTCAAGTATGAACAAGAACACAATGAAGTATTAAACACCCTCAACACAACATAAAAAAAGACTTTTCCAAGAGGTGTATTTATTTTTTCAGAAAATAAAGATGAAACAGAAATGATTTAGGCCAAGTCGTCCGAATTCATGGACTTTCCTCAAGGAATAATTCCTCTCACTGTACTCAAAGTTATGGAATTTTCCTTCCAGGATAAAATGGTCTTCAATCCGACTATAGCGGTACCTCAAATAGGCGGATTCTTCAAATACACTCACGGTTTGAATGATCACACTTGGAGTATTTTTAAGACAAGAAGAAGAAGTTTGTAATCTGAAAATTTCTGTATTTTCTATCTCTTAAACCTGTGGATGAAACCAGGTTTATATAGCCACTAGATGCCCCTTTGAAAAGGTGGCATTGGTTCATATTAGAGGTGTGTGACTCTTCCTGAAAATGCATGTCTATTCACTTAAACCAATGCAGTAATTTTCTGAAACAGTACACTATTTCGTGAACAGTACACTGGTTCAAAACAGTGCATTACTTCGTTGAAGAGTTGCATCTGTTCGAACCAATGTATCAGTTCAGGAAACATTGTTTCAAAAATTTGCACCAGTTCAGAAACAGAAGCACAGAAGCAGTGCACCAGTTCGCGAAATAGTGCAACGATTCGTTGAAACAGTGGCACCATTTCAGGTCGAACATTGCATCTGTTACTGTTACTGCATGCATGTATTTATTAATAGAGTATTACTGATTCAGTCTAGATTATTTTTGTCAAATAAAATTTGTCCAAAAATAAAGATCTCATCGATCGATCCAAATCTAAAGCCGAGATGAGCGAGCGACGACGACGACGACGCGAGGCATCTCTATTTCCTTGCCTCACTTACCATATGGAGTAAGTTCTCTTCTTCCACCAATGTGGGAGGAAGAGTAAACTTGCCAAAATTGAGTACACTTTCCCTTTTGGGTGTTAACTCAATTTTTTTTTCTTCCACTTGATTTCTCCATTTTTAATTCAACACACTTTCATTACTATGAACCCAACAATCCCCCACATGAATAGGGAATGACTATTTTTCGTAAAATTTTTACGGACAAGTATGTGATCATCAAGCAAAGACTGATTGCATCTGGATAAGTGGGTTTCCCTTTAAACTTTCCGTAGTGAACATGCATCGGATGCACTCGGTCAATCGGTAAATTTGATATCTTTGAACCGTCGAGCTTTAATGTACACCTAGACAACACATGTCACACAATCAGCCTTTTACCGTTAATGGTTCTTACGGTTTTGTTCTTTTCAGCTATGAACACGTCCCAGTTTTCACGAGAGCTTAGAGAATAGGCCTTTACTGACATTCTCTTTGAAGCGACTTCCACTTCGCCCACACATAGGTGATTTCTAAAAGTTCAATCCTAGAGATTAAACTATTTGTCAAATCTGCCAAATTTAGATAGTCATTAAAAGACTTTTCACCTTAAGTCTTATCCTTGTTTACTATACATTGTCTACATCATGAGAATGGGTTAGGTAATTGACAATGTTGAACCTGTCAGACACAACTTTATTTGATCTCCTTGAACTTAGCTCTTGGGATCTCTAGTCTTCTAGGTACAGTTATCGCCATGCTGACTCGTCCTAGGCCTTAAACTCATTCCCTTGGATGTCCTTTCTACTCCTTCTCTAGATAGGCCTTTTGTAAGTGGATTCGATACTTTATCCTTTGACTTTACATAGTCTACAGTGATAATTTCACTAGAGAGAAGTTCTCTTACGGTATTATGTCTTCGTCTTATATAACGAGATTTACCGTTATACATCATGCTCCCTACCCTACCTATTACCACTTGGCTATCACAATGTATACATACTGGTGCCACTGGCTTGGGCCAATACAAAATATCTTCCAAGAAATTCTGGAGCCATTCTGCTTCTTCACCGACTTTATCTAATACGATAAATTCAGATTCCATTGTAGAGCGAGCGATACAAGTCTGTTTGGATGATTTCCAAGAAAATGCTCCTCCACCGATAGTAAATACATATTCACTTGTGGATTTTACTTCGTTTGATCCAGTGATCCAATTTGCATCACTATATCCTTCAAGTACCGCAGGATATTTATTATAATGCAAAGCATAATGTTGAGTATATTTAAGATACCCCAAAACTCTTTTCATTGCCATCCAGTGAGTTTTGTTGGGATTACTCGTGTACCGACTTAATTTACTGATAGCGCATGCTATATATGGTCGTGTACAGTTCATTATATACATTAAACATCCTAATATTTTTGCGTACTCCAATTGTGAGTCACTTTCACCTTCATTCTTTCGAAGTGCAAAGCTCGCATCCAATGGAGTCTTGGCAATACCGAATTCTATATACTTGAACTTGTCAAGTACCTTTTCGATATAATGAGACTGTGACAATGCCAACCCTTGTGGACTTCGATGGATTCTTATACCTAAGATCACATATGCAACTCCAAGGTCCTTCATATCAAACTTGCTCTCGAGCATTCGTTTTGTTGCATTTATGTCAGAAATATCTCTACTGGTGATCAACATATCATCCACATATAAACATACAATGACTTGGTGATTTGGAGTATCTTTAATATAAACACATTTATCACATTCGTTTATTTTGAATCCATTTGCCAACATGGTTTGGTCAAACTTCGCATGCCATTGTTTTGGTACTTGCTTTAGTCCATACAACGACTTAATAAGTCTACACACCTTATTTTCTTTTTCTGGAACGACAAAACCCTCAGGTTGTTCCATGTATATTTCTTCCTCCAAATCTCCATTTAGGAATGTGGTTTTCACATCCATTTGATGGATTTGAAGATCATATACCGCCGCCAAGGCAATTAACATTCGAATCGATGTTATCCTTGTTACTGGCGAATATGTATCAAAGTAATCAAGACTTTCCTTCTGTTTGAAGCCTTTATTTACAAGTCTTGCCTTGTATTTGTCAATAGTACCATCCGCCTTCATTTTCCTTTTGAAGATCCATTTAGAACCTAAAGGTTTATTTCCGGGAGGAAAGTCAACCAATTCCCATGTATGGTTGCTTAAGATTGAATCTATCTCACTATTGACTGCCTCTTTCCAAAAGGATGAGTCTGACGACGACATCGCTTCTATAAATGTTTGAGGTTCATTTTCTAAGAGAAATATTACAAAATCCAACCCAAACGAAGTTGACGTTCTTTGACGTGTACTACGTCTTGAATTTTCTTCATTATGTACATTCTCAGTTCATCTCGAGGTTGTTTAGATCCTCCACTAGACTGTTCATGTCTAATTTTATACGGGTAAATGTTTTCAAAGAATTCAGCATTGTCTGATTCAATTACCGTATTTTCACTAATATCCGGATGTTCGGATTTATAAACCAAAAATCGACATGCTTTGCTACTTTTAGCATATCCTATGAACACACAGTCCACCGTTTTAGGTCCTATCTTAACCCTTTTAGGTATAGGAACATGAACCTTCGCTAGACACCCCCCACACTTTGAAATATTTCAAGTTAGGTTTTCTTTCTTTCCATTTTTCGTAAGGAATTGATTGTGTCTTACTATGGGGAACTCTGTTGAGTATACGATTGGCTGTAAGGATGGCCTCCCCCCATAAGTTTTGCGGTAAACCAGAACTTATAAGTAATACATTCATTATTTTCTTCAAAGTTTGGTTTTTTCTTTCCGCAATTCCATTAGATTGAGGTGAATACGGGGCCGTACTTTAATGGATTATTCCATTCTCTACACATATTTGCGCAAAGGAAGAGTCATATTCTCCGCCCCTATCACTTCTTATCATTTTGATCTTTTTGTCTAACTGTTTTCAACTTCAGTTTTATATTGCCTAAACGCATCTATTGCTTCATCCTTACTGTTTAGCAAGTTGACATAACAATATCTAGTGCAATCGTCAATAAAAGTTATGAAATATTTTTTCCCACCACGAGATGGTGTTGACTTCATATCACAAATGTCAGTGTGTATTAAGTCTAAGGGATTGAAATTCCTTTCAACGGACTTATAAGGATGCTTTGCATACTTCGATTCCACACACGTTTGACACTTTGATTTATTGCACTCAAAGTTTGGCAAAACTTCTAAGTTAATCAGTTTTCGTAACGTTTTGTAATTAACATGGCCTAAACGTTTATGCCATAAATCATAAGACTCAAGCAAATAAGACGAATTCAAACTTTTATTCATTTCAACAGTCATTACATACATTTTATAAAGGCCTTCAGTCAGATAATCTTTTCCTACATACATTTCTCCTTTGATAACTATAATTTTTTCAAAAACGGTTACACATTTGAATCCGTTCTTATCTAGGAGTGAAACAGAAATTAAATTCCTACGTAACTCCGAAACATATAACACATTGTTCAGTGTCAAGACCTTGCCGGAAGTCATCTTTAAGCAAATTTTTCCTGTTCCCTCTACCTTAGCAGTAGCGGAGTTGACCATGTAGAGCATTTCTTCTATTTGCGCCGGAGAAAATGACGAGAACAACTCTTTGTTTGTGCAAACATGGCGTGTGACACTTGAATCCATCCACCATTCGCGTGGATTCCCCACCAAGTTGCATTCCGTGAACATAGCACACAAATCATCATATTCTTTGTTGGACTCAATCATATTTGCTTGGTCCTTTTTCTTGCCTTTCTTCGGGGCTTGACAATCTGTGGACTTGTGGCCAATTTTGCCACAATTGAAGCATTTTCCCTTGAACTTTTTCTTGGGTTGATTGCTTCCATGTTCAACTTTATTTCTTTTCTTCGAGTTGTTTTGACCATCTTTTACAATATGTGCTCCATTCATTGTAGAATTTCCCTTTGACCTTCTTTCGGCAGCTTTATTGTCCACTTCAATACGAAGTCGGACAATAAGATCTTCAACGGTCATCTTCTTGCGTTTATGCTTTAAGTAGTTTTTGAAGTATTTCCACAAAGGTGGTAGCTTCCCAACTATCGCTGCTACTTGAAAAGCATCATTCACAATTAAACCTACAAAATAGTTTATGTGAGTATTAAGAACATTTTTAATTTGTTCAACTACGGTATTTTTCAAAAATATACCTTCTGCTAGGAGATCACGTATGATGACTTGCAACTCCTGTTCTTGAGAGACAACAGATTTACTATCAATCATTTTGAAGTCCAGGAATCGTGCAACAAGGAATTTCTTAATTCCCACATCCTCCGTTTTATATTTCTGTTCAAGTGCCCCCCACAGTTCCTTTGATGTCTTGGTTCCACTATAGGCATTATAGAAGTCGTCTTGGAGACCACTCAGAATATAGTTCCTGCAAAGGAAACTGAATGTTTCCAAGCTTCTATAATAACGAAGCGGTCCTTGTCCGAGGTTCCCTCGGGCACCTTGGGAACGTCTTCGCTACTGAACCGTTGTAGACATAAAGTGGTGAGGTAAAAGAACATCTTTTGTTGCCATCGCTTGAAGTCAATTTTCAAAAATTTTTCGGGCTTCTCCGCCGATGCCATCGTTGGCGGAGTATTTGTGCGAGTTGATGTGACAATATTATTTGCCCCCACAGACGTTGTCGCATCCATCATTTGACTTTCAGTTGTCATTTTTTCTGTCACCACAAGACAGAAAACTTAGTATTTTTCAGAATACTATTTATAAAGTTAAATAACTTTAAACTCTTCTTCTTGTTTCTAGTCAACGATGAAGTTTTTATTACTTCGAATCGTCAATCGAGTGAACCTTAACTCGTGATGAAGATTTTATGTCTTCTAATCACTAGTTAAATTCAAGTGGAGTAGAAAGCCTAAGCTTTAATCTCTAAAAACAAGCAATACAGATTCTGTAAGAAATTATTCATTAAGATTGTTATTTTCCACAATACGGGTATGTAGAATCTGTATCACAGAACAACAACCTCAACTTGAGTTCAAGTATGAACAAGAACACAATGAAGTATTAAACACCCTCAACACAAGATCAAAAAAGACCTTTCCAAGAGGTGTATTTATTTTTTCAGAAAATAAAGATGAAACAGAAATGATTAAGGCCAAGTCGTCCGAATTCACGAACTTTTCTTAAAGAATAATTCCCCTCACTGTACCCGAGGTTATGAATTTTCCCTCCCATGATAAAATGGCCTTCAATCTGACTATAGCGGTACCTCAAATAGGCGGATTCTTCGAACACACTCACGGTTTGAATGATCACACTTGGAGTATTTTTAAGACAAGAAGAAGAAGTTTGTAATCTGAAAATTTCTGTATTTTCTATCTCTTAAACCTATGGATGAAACCAGATTTATATAGTCACTAGATGCCCCTTTGAAAAGGTGGCATTGGTTCATATTAGAGGTGTGTGACTCTTCCTGAAAATGCATGTCTATTCACTTAAACCAATGCAGTAATTTTCTTAAACAGTATACTATTTCATGAATAGTGCATCACTTCGTTGAAGAGTTGCATCTGTTCGAACCAATGTATCAGTTCAGGAAACATTGTTTCAAAAATCTGCACCAGTTCAGAAACATAGAAGCAGTGCACCAGTTCGCGAAATAGTGGCACATTTCAGATCGAACATTGCATCTGTTACTGTTACTGCATCAGGTCGAAAATGATCTCATCGATCGATCATTTTTCAAATCCAAAGCCGAGCGAGCGACGACGACGACGGCGCGAGGCATCTCTATTTTCTTGCCTCACTTACCATGTGGAGTAAGTGTTTCACAATATAAACACCAAAAAGTTCTCTTCTTCCACCAATATGGGAGAAAGAGTAAACTAGCCAAAATTGAGTACACTTTTCATTTTTAGTGAACTCAATTTTTTCTCTTCCACTTGATTTCTCCATTTTCCATTCAACACACTTTCATTACTATGAACCCAACAGGATCTTCTTAGGAATATCATAAAATCTATCCAAGGACGCACCAGGGAAAATCTAGATTTGTTGGAACAGATGACTGAGACAGATCTAGAAAGTCACCTTCGTGGTCTATTGAAAGAAAACAAATAACTTGTGGTAGTTGATGATGTATGGCACAGAGAAACATGAGAAAGTTTGAAAAGAGCATTTCCAGATAGCGAGAATGGAAGTAGAGTGATTATTACCAAACGCAAGGAGGATGTCGCTGAAAGAGCAGACAACAAAGGTTTTGTCCATAAACTCCGTTACCTTAGTCAAGAAGAGAGTTGGGATCTCTTTTGCAGGAAACTACTTGATGTTCGGGCAATGGTCTCAACAATGGAGAGGCTAGCTATGGATATGGTGGGAAAATGTGGAGGCTTACCTCTTGCAATTGATGTATTAAGCGGGCTACTTTCACACAAATGGGGGCTGGAAGAATGGGAAAAAGTGAAAGCACACCTTTGGCGGCAAATTAAAGATGACTGTATTGAAATCTCCTGCATACTGTCTTTGAGCTACAATGATTTGCCAACTGCGCTCAACCAATGTTTTCTTTACTTTGGCATTTTTCTAGAAGATCAAGTGGTTGAGGCTGAAAATAATACCATTGTGGCTGGTCGAGGGTTTCATACCAAGAGGTGAAGAAAGAATGGAGGATGTCACTGAAGGCCTCATAAGACGAAAATTGGTTCAAGTTGCTGAAACATATTGGGTGAAAGATACTAAATGTAGGATTCACGATCTACTTTGGGATCTTGCTGTACAAAAGGCATTGGAGGTAAACTTATTTGACATTTATGATCCACGAAAGCACACCATATTTTCCTTATGTCACAAACATGCCGTTCATGGTCAAGGAAAAAGGTACCTCTCACTAGATCTTTCTATCTTGAAGGTGGTCAATTATGTTCTTCGATCCAGATTTTTATAAGCTGGGTCTTATAAACTTTCAAAATGGTTTTCAACCTATATATGTGATACTTGGAGATTCGTTCTGGCACTAAACTACCTGATGCCATAGGAAGTTTGTACCACCTCAAGTTCTTAAGCTTGAGAGGTATCCATGAGCTTCCCTCCTCCATTGGCAACCTCAAGAATTTACAGTCACTCTGTGTCCTTCATGAATACATGCATTTATTCCAATTACCCCATGAGACAGCTGACCTAATAAATCTAAGACATTTAGTTGCTTGGTACTCAAAACCTCTTAAACGTATAAACAAACTCACAAGTCTTTGAGTTCTTAAAAGAATTGCTTGTGATCAGTGGAAAGATGTCGACCCTGTTGATTTAGTCAATCTCCGAGAATTAAGCATAAACCATATTAAGAAATCTTACTCCCTAAATAACATTAGCAGCTTGAAAACCCTTAGCACTCTCACGTTGAATTGTGTAGCGGATGAATCATTCCCGGCTCTTTAATTTCTTAGTTCTTGTCGAAAGCTTCAAAACTTGTGCTTAAATGAGAGAATAGACAAACTGCCCCTATCTGACCAGTTTCCAAGTTCAATCACAATTATGGTCCTTTATTACTCTGAACTCATGGAAGATCCGATGCCTATCCTTGGAATATCACCAAACCTAAGGAATCTCGATTTAGTAGCAGCTTACGAAGGAAAAGAAATTACATGCAACGACAACAACTTCTGTCAACTAGAGTTCCTTTGTGTTGATAACCTTGAGAACCTAGAAAGATGGCATTTAGCCACAAGTGCCATGCCTCTGATTAAAGGTCTTGCCATCCGTAGCTGTCCAAAACTAAATGAAATTTTGCGGAGAATGAAAGACGTGCTGAGAACTCATCTTTGAAGGAGCTTTTCAAGCATATATGGTGTCCTATTTCGTCTACTTTCATAATCGTAGAGGTAATTAATTGTCTATAGGTAAATAAATTATTGATGAGGTTTTTGGTCTTATATGTTTGAAGTCATTTTATACCTAGAAAATATTTTTCATGAAAAATATTTTCTTAAAAAGTATTTAAAAAAAATAAATTTGGGGGTAGGGGATTGGAGGAGGGATTATAATGTGGGAAATCGAACCCTCACCAACAAGGTGGAAGTTTAGGTAACTAACCAACTAAACTACTAAGATTCTCCTAAAAAATGTTTCTAGATGTTTAGTTGGTTCAAAAAAAAATATACATTACAAGTTAATTAGTAATATTAGCACATCAGAGAGCTTCTTGATGAGAATTTTGAATACTAACGATTAGTAAAACTCTAACGGCTTCAGTTGGAGAAACTAGTATGAAGTTAAGTGAGGAAGCCATTTTTCCTATTTTGATGGAAAATATTTTGGTAAACTAATACTAGAAATGACTTCCTCATAATGAACATTTTCCTCGAAACAGGGGTGTCAAGTGGGCCGACCCGACCCGACCCGACTACCTAACCCGGCCCGGTTTGACCCGACCCGATAAGCCCTAGGGCTTTAGGGTTCCGGGTCCCGGGCCGATTATTTTGTTAAAATGGGCCGGGTTAGTTAACCGGCCCGGCCTGGCCCGACAAAATTAAAAAAAAAAGATATTTTGAATTTTGGGCCAAACTAGCCGTTGGCCCAACGGCTATATAGCCTTTTTTGGGTCCAAACGGCTAGTTTGGGCCCATTTATTAAAAAAAAAAAAAACTTTAAAAAATATTTTTTAATTTCAAAAAAAATCTATAAATACCCTACAACTTCAAATCATTTTTCATACAATTTTTCACTCTCTCAAATCTCAATTCTCAAATCTCAATTCTCAATTCTCAAATATTCAATATATTTAATTTCTTAAAGTGTTCACTTTAATTTTTTAATTTTTCATTTACAAAGTACGAGCGAAAGTTTTTAAAGTCGCAATCTTCGAATACTTCCAAAATTTGGTATTGTCGTTCCATCTCTTACGTTTAATTTTTATTTATTGTATTAATTGTTTAATATTTAATTTTATTATATTTGTGTATTTCGAATATTTTTAGTTTAATTTAATTTATATTATGGATAAATTAAGAAACCTCGCTACTAAAGGTGTTAAATTTTTTTGTCCCGGAAGCGGTAGTGGTAGTAAAAAGCGAATTACTAGCGGTAGAGGTAGTTCAAGTAGTAGATATACCCGTGTGCCTTCGCCTCCGGTACCGCTTGGTACACCTTTTGAGGAAGAAATAGGTGTAGGTGCTCACGATATGGATTATGTAGAAGCTTAGGAAAATTACGGTATAGAAGAAGAAAATGAAGTAGATGCGGTTAATTTAGACGAAGATAATGAAAATATTGCTGAGACACCCGCAGTAGGAAATGCTAACGTTAGATCTGAATCAGTTAATCTCCCTTCCCGTCCTCCCAGTGCCCCAAAACCTCGTAAAAGAACTAGTATTGCATGACAATTTTTTGAACGTATATCAGATATTGAGGTGCAATGCAATATTTGTCAACAAATATATAAGCATAGAAGTGGAGGCAAGCAAGGGGGTACGGGTACGTTAATGAGACATATAGCTGAAGATCACAAAAGAGAGTTAAATATTGCAAAAGGTGGTGGGGATTTTGGTGGGTCAACGCAAACTAGAATGGACCCAGCAACCGGTCACGTATCGAAGAAGTATAATAAATTGAAGGACAGGGAAGAAATAGCTAAAATGGTAGCTGTGGGTTGTTTGCCTTTTAGTTTTCCTTCTTCTGATGCATTTATTCGTTATATACAAGCAATTTATAATCCTATGTTTAATGGTATTCCTAGAACTACTTGTCGGTCTGATATTTTTAGACTCCATTCACAATATTGTTTTTATTTATCAACATTGTTAAAAATATTCAATGTAGATTGTCCCTAACTTCTGATCTTGGTCGTGCTGTAAATAAAAATGATTATTTAATCGTTACTTGTCATTGGATGGATAGTAATTTTGTGATGCAAAAACGTATTCTTGCTTTTTTATATGATGAAGATCGTAAACATACTGGACAATTTATTGCTGATTCTATTGTTAAAATTGCCGGATATTATGGTATCGAAAATAAAATTTTATGTATTGCTTTTGATAATGCTTCTAACAACAAGACTGCTATAACAAAAATAAAATCTACGCTATTTCCGCCCTTGCCTGAAATTTTTCATATTAAGTGTGCATGTCATATATATAATTTAATTGTAAAAGATGGTCTTGAGTTTTTTGAGCTTTATATTGAAAAAATTCGTCTTGCCGTTGGTTTTATTCAAGGAAATAATCGTAGATCGAGAATTAGAGAATTTAAAGTTGAATGTCAAGAAAATGAACTTACACCGATTTTGATGCCTGAGGAAATTGATACTAGATGGAATTCTATGTATGAATTTTTAAAAACTTGTTATAAATATAGAATTCCTATTACACTAGCTTTTAACCAACATTGCGGTTCATTTGCTGATTCTGCTGATTGCATGCTACATAATTCTGATTGGGTTGTAATTAATGATCTTGTTAAGTTTTTAGAAAAATTTTATGTAGCTACGGTTGAATTTTCCGGTGCTTATTATCCTACTGTTTGTAATAATTTGGCATATATAGCCGATATTTCTGGTTTGCTCAAAGAATATAAAAATAAAGAAGGTTATAAAGAAGCTGTTGGTGCCATGTTTACGAAATTTAAAAAATATTTTTTCCCGATTCCCCCTATTTACTTGGTTGGTGCTATGCTAAATCCGTGCATGAAATATAATCATATGTGTCACTTTAGTACTCTTATTTATACTAACTTAGAAATAAATACTAACCATGATTCTGAACAAGTACAACCTGATTTGTGGACGGCTACGGCTGATGCAAAGGATTACATAGAAAAATTATATAATCACTATGCTGATTTATTTGATTTAGCCGTACCTACAAATATCACTTCAACTGTCGCTCCTCATCCTCCCGAGGAGCCATCATCTTCTAAAAGGCCGGCACATAGTGGTTTTTCTGATTCGTTTTATGATTTAAATTGTTGGAACAGTATTGATGAGAGAACTTACACATCAACTTATCGGGAAGAGCTGAAATATTATCTTCGGACGGCACCAGAGGATCATAGATGACGGATCAACACGTTGGATTGGTGGAGGAGTAATGAAACACAATATCCTGTGCTTTCAAGATTAGCTAGAGATATCTTGAATATTCCAATGTCAACCGTTGCATCAGAGAGCGCCTTTAGTCAGGGACGACAGCAGCTTGGAGACAACCGACACTCAATGGGAAGCAATGCAATGAATGTTCTAGTTTGCCTCAGAGATTGGATTAGAGCGGAAAGAAGAAACCAAGGAATGGAACCGGAGCCGAGCGATGAGCTGAAACTTGAAGAAATTATGACTTCACGGGAGAACTCAACAGAATCAAGTCCAATGCATGGTTTTGCCCCCGTTGACTTCGACTATCCTATGCAAGTTCCCATTAATATTAACATGAATGAGTTGGAAAAAATGATGCATAATTTATAGATTTTTCATTCATGTAAATTATAAATTTTGGATCATTTTGCAATCAATAAAATTCCCCAAATTCATTCACTCCTTAGTCCTTGTTTTTTTTTTATTTAACGATTTAAAATTTTAAATTGAATTTCTAGTTTTCTACTTTAAATTAAAAACTTACTTCTAATATATTATTAATTTACAACCAATTATTATTAATTTATTAAATTAAGTAGCATATGTTTTGTATATTTGTGCATATATCTTCTATAGAAGTATATATTTAACGTATACATGTGTATATATTTTATAAATTAGTATATAAGTATATCTATACATATTGTAATGTATATATAATGTAGTATATTTTATAAGTAGTAGTATATATACATTGAATGGTGCGTATACACGTGTATATATCTTCTATAGAAGTGTATATTTAATGTATACATGTGTATATGTTTTATAAATTAGTATATAAGTATATCTATATATATTGTAATGTATATATAATGTAGTATATTTTATAAGTAGTAGTATATATACATTGAATGGTGCGTATACATAGAATAGAGTGTATATATGTGAATAGATCTTCTATAGACGTGTATATTTAACGTATACATGTGTATATGTTTTATAAATTAGTATATAACTATACAAATATATATTGTAATGTATATACGTTATAGTATATTTCATTTAAAGTATTACATATACATAGAATAGAATGTATATATGCGAATGGATCTTCTATAGACGTGTATATTTAACGTATACATATGTGTATATTTTATAAATTAGTATATAACTATACAAATATATATTGTAATGTATATATATTGTAGTATATCTCATTTAAAGTATTACATATACATAGAATTGAGTGTATATATGTGAATAGATCTTCTATAGACGTGTATATTTAACGTATACACTTGTATATATTTTATAAATTAGTATATAACTATATATCGTAATGTATATATATTGTAATATATCTCATTTAAAGTATTACATATACAATTATACATAGAATAGAGTGTATATATGTGAATAGATCTTCTATAGACGTGTATATTTAACGTATACATGTGTATATGTTTCATAAATTAGTATATAACTATACAAATATATATTGTAATGTATATATATTATAGTATATTTGATTTAAAGTATTACATATACATAGAATAGAGTGTATATATGTAAATAGATCTTCTATAGACGTGTATATTTAACGTATACATTACTTTATGTTTTATAAATTAGTATATATATTGTAGTATATACTTTTTTTAAAGTTGTACATATATATTGAATGGTGCGTATATATGTGTATATATCTTCTATAGACGTATATCTTTAAAGTATACAAGTGTATATGTGTTATAAATTAGTATGTAACTATATATATATACATATTGTTGTATATATATATATATATATATATGTATATTGTAGTATATATTTTATTTAAAGTAGTACATATATATTGAATGGTGCATATATATGTGTATATATCTTCTAAAGTAGTATATATTTAACGTATACATGTGTATATATTTTATAAATTAGTATATATATATATATATTGTAGTGTATATATATATATTATACTATTATAGCATATGTTTTATTTAAAGTAGTACGTATAGTCATATATAATTATATATTGAATGATACGTATATATGTGTAATTGTTTATACTTTATATATTTTTTTAAAAATATATATTATATATTGGAGTGTATATAGTGTATATTGGAGTGTATATAGTGTATATTGGATTTTTTATTTATTTTTTAAACTGGGTTTTGGTGGGTTTGACCGGGTTGGGTTAAGTGGCCCGGGTTAGGGTGAGTTTTAATTTTTTTACTGTTTGGCCTGGCCCGACCCGACCCGATTAACGTCAAATCCGGCCCTTAACCGGCCTGCAACCCGGTTAAAATGGGAGGGCCGGTTCCGGGTTGGCCCGGCCTGACCCGGCCCGTTTGACACCTCTACCTCGAACATGACTTCGTACCAAAAGCACAGTGAATTTGATTGTCAATTTATTATTTGGTTGACACTTGATATAGTTTATACTGTCTTGAACATTATACTTAAATCATTTCTTTAGGTAATTGATAAACCTTTGACTTTATTATATTAAATAGTATCTTACATTTTGGGTGAAACAGGAGAAGAAACTGTCACTGAAAAATAAACTGACAGATGGGGGTATTATTGTCAAGCACCTGAAGACATTGGTATTGATGAAGTTGGATGGTAGAAACATAAATCAAGTTTCTGGCACTTCAGTGTTTTATTTTGTCTTTTTTAGTGTTTAATTTTTTATTGTTTTGGGATTTTTGAGCGTGTGGAATTGGTTCGAAGAAAATTGTTTTAGCGCTTGTATGCAAAAATGATTTTGTGATTTTTTATTTGATTGATGTACCTTATGATATCTTGCTTATCCACATTTAATTTAAGACCATGGTTTCTATAATTAATGATATTAAAAAAAATACTATATAGTACTCTGTTATCCACATTTTAGCAAAAGGGTTCATTTATTTAACTAGCTTTAATGCCTTATTTGGTTTTCTGATTCTGTACACAAAAAGCTAAAACATCGGATGCCTCGTTGTTTCTGGTTTTATAAATTATACAGATTCTACAAGCTATAAAGGACAACATTTTTACTGCAAAATCAGAGACGCAATGCATACCAAAATAATAAATAATCAGGAAACACATTGGCAAGGGAAGTGCGTCTAGAGCCTTGATGATGACTCTGAATTGCATATTGAGCGACGTGAAGCACTCAATATGTTTTGAGCCCCCTTCAGCGGCTTAAGTGCTCCTTTTGACAACACTGATTATTTAATTACACACCTTCTTCGCCTGATGTGATCTAACCTTAAAAAGGAAGTGGTATCAAAATGATGTCATTAAGAAATGATGTGTGTTTGATATGACAAAAGTCATTTTGCATGGAAAACATCACGGATAACCCCCATTTCTGATGAACACACTAAAGAGCATAGCTCCTCGGTCTTCTTCATACTCCTGCATTTTCAATGAAACCAGATTTTCCTGAGGAATAAATATGCTTGTTCAATTACCAAGTCAATGTACAGAAACCATATATGTTCGTGGTGGTGTTGGTTTATTTCCATTATATATCTATGCCCCGAAGTGTGTGCATTTGTATTTACTAGTATATGCTAGATTGATCTTATGATTCAGCTCTTCAGATTGCAATTCAATTTTCTGTTAAAGATGTTAAGTCTCATCATGACTCGTCTCACCATTAAGGGTACTGTCAAAGAAGCAGATTGAATACTTTCGTAGTCATGTTTTGTCTTTACTCTCTTTTACTGCTTAAATGCAGATAGTACATCTAGTTTTGGAGGTCAGCCTAGCAAACATCAAATTTGAGGGCGAACTTTAGTGGTGAGCCGGCCATATTACTACCATGATGGCTAGTTTGCAGTTCAAAAACTAGGGGATTTCCTCATACAGGAAGTTAACCTGCGTTTAAGTCCAAGAGAGGATGTGTGTGTGGCTACGAAATGAGCTGCTCTTTATGCAGTCTTTCCTCGGAGATGCAGAAGAAAAGCAAAGTGGAGATCATAGAGTTCAACAATGGGTGTCTGAAACTAACGATGTTGCTAATGACGTTGTCGCTGTACTGGAGACTTATAGCTTCGAGGCTGGTGAAGGTGAATGTGATGGATTTAATTTGCTAGTCGTCTGAAGGCTTGCACTTGCATCTTTAGGAAGAGACCACATTCTACAATTCAACAAGGATATTCAATTTCTCAAGCAACCAATCATGGATATCACTTGCAAAACTGAGAGACTTCTGGCATTAGAAATATAGATAATATTACAGGAGAAGACCAACAGGCCTAACAATCGGTCTGCTTTGGTTAGAACAATGGGAGAACTACCTCCTGGGTTGATTATCAGGATCAGATTTTTGTTGGCTTACAGGATGTTGTAGGGGAGCTTGGAGTAACTGGTAAAGTTGCTGCCATGTGACCAGAAGGTAACGGGTTCAAGCCTTGGAAACAGCCTCTAGCAGAAATGCAAGGTAAGGCTGCGTCCGATACACCCTTGTGGTGGGGCCCTTCCCCGGACACCGCGCATAGCGGTAGCTTTAGTGCACCGGGCTGCCCTTTTTTTTTTTTTACAGGATGTTGTAGAAAGATGGCTGGCTGAACATCTCAAAGCAGAGCCTCGTCGAAGCATCATCTCCATTTATGGTATGAGCGGATTAGGCAGGACCACTCTTGCAAGAAACCTCTACACTAGTCCTAATATAGTCTATCTTCCAACGCGTGCTAAGATAAGTGTTTCTCATGAGTACAATACCATGGATCTTCTTTGGAATATCAGTATATCATAAAATCTATCCAATGTCGCACCAAGGAAAATCTGATTTGTTGGAAAAGATGACTGAGACAGATTTAGAAAGTCACCTTCGTGATCTATTGAAAGAAAACAAATACCTTGTAGTTGATGATATATGGCATAGAGGAGCTTGGGAAAGTCTGAAAAGAACATTCCCGGATAGCACGAACGGCAGCAGAATGATTATTACCACACCCAAGGAGGATGTCGCTGAAAGGGCAGTAACAAAGTTTTTCTCTATAAACTTCGTTACTTAACCAAGAAGAGAGTTGGACCTCTTTTGCAGGAAACTACTTGGCGTTCGGGCAATGGTTTCTTCAATGGAGAGGATAGCTAAGTGATGGACAAGAGTGGAGTCTTACCTCTTGCAATTTTTGTATTGAGGGGGCTGCTTTCACATAGAAGGGGGCTAGAAGAAGGGAAAAAAGTGAAGGCACATCTTTTGGAAGCAAATGAAAGATGACTCTATTGATATCTCCTACATACTGTCACTGAGCTACAATGATTTGCCAATGGTGCTCAAACCGTGTTTTCTTTACTTTGGTATTTTTCCAGAAGACCGTGATCCGTGCTGAAACCATTATGTGGTTGTGGATGGCCGAGGATTTCATACCAAATGAAGAAAGAATGGAGGATGTCCCTGAAGGCTTCTTGAATGAGCTGATAAGACGAAGCTTAGTTCAAGTGGCATTTACAAGATGGGGAAAAGTTGTTACACGTAGGGACTCACGATATACTTTGGGATCTTATCGTAAAAAAAGGCACTGGAGGTAAAACTTTTTATGACATTTACAGTTCAAGAGTGTTAGAGTTTGTGACCTAAATTCTTTTGATCCGGTTCTAAAAAGTTTGTGGTGCGACCTATATTTGTGATTTTTTGTGGGGTCTGTGGTGGTAGTGTAGGGATCGGGCCGATGTATGGACCTGTATCTTTTTGGGCTTAAGATTTATTTGTACGCATGTATTAGATAAGTGCATTTAGTGGGTCGGTTTTGGACGTAATAAATATATGTCATTGAGACTTTCTTCTTATCGTTGTACTCCTCTCCATTATAGTGAATTCCTCCGTCTTTGCCTGTGATTTTTCCAGTCAAGGGTTTCCACGTAAATGCCCGTGGTTTTTCCCGTCAAGGGTTTCCACGTAAATCTATGTGTTTTCTTCTTGTTTTTTTTTTTGCTTTGTGATAATGCTTATTCTGTTCGATCATAACAAAGAGAACACTCCATATCTTCTTAATTATGTCTCAGGCATGCCCTTCATGGTCAAGTGCAAAGGTACCTCTCACTTGTTATTCTTAACTTGAAGTTGAGATTATGCTCTGTGATCCAGATTTATATAAGCTGAGTCTAATAAACTACCGTAATGTGTTCCAACATATATATAGATATATATATGTTGCATTTGAGATTCGTTTTGGCACTACATCTATATCACTTGATGGCAACCTCAAGAACTTACAGACGCTTCATGTCAATAGTAACTCATGCCATCTACCCTCCCAAGACAGCTGAGCTAATAAATCTAAGATATTTAGTTGCTTGTTATTCAAAACCTCTGAAATATATAAGCAAATTCACAAGTCTTCAAGTTATTACCGCCAATAGTTGTGATCAGTAACAAGATGTTAACCCTGTTAGTTAGTCAATGTTCGAGAATTGACCATGTACAATATTAAGAAATCTTACTCCTTAAATAGTATTGGCAGCTTGAAAAACGTTGGCCATCTTAGACTTTTTTGTAAAAATGATAAATCACTCCTAGCCCTATGATTAAAGGTTTTGCTATCCATTACTGTCCAAAGCTAAACAAGATTTCCCCGGAATGAAAGACGTGAAGAAGTCGAACAGATATTATGATATTTGTGAGGCTTTTCAAGCATATATGAATGATGATAACCACAAATTACATATATATCTATATCTATAATCTATAATCTATAATTTATATATCTAAATAATATATCAAATGTGAAGACCCTTAGAAAAGTGATATGAACTTTTTGCCCTTCGTTAAAATACTCCTTTTAGACAAAACTGTCTTTTCACTATTTTTTAAAATTTATTTAATTATTTTTCTAAAATATATGAGACTCCTAAAATATATGGTAGGAGAATTAATTAATATTTTCCTTTCTATTAGACTTCCTAAAATATATGAGACTCCTAAAATATATGATAGGAGAATTAATTAATATTTTTCTTTCTACTGTTCAAGGACTCTATTAATTAACGAAATAATTCTATAAATATTGAGATGTACGATAAATTAGAGAACAAATCGGTTTGCATATTGGGAGAATATGATTAATGCTCATCTAACTTGATTTAATTGTCTGTCTAGATTGATGGATGCTTGATTTTCTAAGCCTCAACTTCTTCATTGTTTTTGTCAGCATAATAGAATTTAACATGTATATGTATATATATATATATATATATACTAGTTTAGTTTACGTTCTTTGCACGTGTGTCTCGCGTCAATCAATAAAATTATATAAAAAAAACTTATTAAAAAAATACAAATAGATGTTAACACGTCAATCAATAAAATTAGATTAAAAAAAAACTTATTAAAAAAATCCAAATAGATGTTAACGCATCAATCAATTATTATATAGCAAAGTGCAAATAATTTTATATCAAATAGATGCTAACATATCTTTTATATCTATTTAAATGAGATGAATAAATATTGTACGAAAATAACAAATTGTATGAAAATAAACGTGATAAATGTTATAACAAGTCTCTTTATAAATAAAATTATTGATGTATGTATACCTTATAACTATCTTTGTCAGATAGAGAATCTATTTCCGATAGACCCTTGACTAACTCACAAAATTAGGATTCAATAGTTATGTATTTAATCTAAAAATAATTTTCAATATAATCTCATATACGAAGTCTTTGGAGGATAGAATGCATATTTTATCACTACCTCTGCAGGGTAGATAGATTGTTCTCAATTGATATTGCTAATCTAGACCGGGATAGTGTTATTAGATATGGATTAGAAGTAAAAAAATACTTACATATGTTTTAAGTTGGCGAATGAAACTGAAGAAACTACTGTGCTTGAAAAATTTAGACAGTAATTTGGTGGAGGATTTATGAGAATTCCTAACAATAAAACAATTCTTTGCTTTGCTTCAGGAAATCATTGCAATGAAGATATCAATGTTAATTTCCCATATATGCAAACAGAGATTAAAATATCAAAACATACTACTCCAGTAAAGGAGACAAAAATAAGACATGAAAGACAATATTATGAGCTTGAGCATATAGATATTATATATAATATTTGACATCATAAACGTCGTGTAATTAGAATTTGATTTCTATTGAAAAAGAGAATTTGTTTTATAGTTAAAAAAGTAAAATTCTATATAAGGTAAAGTAATAAGTCAATATAAATTTAATATTTAAAAAGATTTTTCACTAACAAAAAAATTAATTATCTTCCTAATATTGGAAATAGACATTTAATTTTCTCCTATAAATTAGACTTTTTGCCTTAAGTTTTTTTCATGGTTGTTTAGTGATTCTTTTTTTTTTTTCGGTCCACTTTCAAGTTTTCCATTAGGATTTTGGACTTTCTTTCCTTTTCTAGATGTTTTTTTTTCCCACACGTTTTTATGCTTTACTTTTTGTAATTAACCTTTTCTAATTCTTTTTCTAATTAACCTTTCACGTTTTATGCTTTTCTTTTTTAATTAACCTTTACTTCCCTATATTTAATAAGAATAAGAAATTGTCCTTAAATAAAACATAAGTGAAATGACGATTTTATTTTTTGTGAAAACTTTTAATAAAGGGTAAAAAGTTCAAATCACTTTTCTAAGGGGCTTCACACTTTTAATATATATTATATATATATATATATATATATATATATATATATATATATATATATATATATATATCTTCTTTGTTTTCATTCAAAATCATTCTTTAGGGTCAAAATTTTATATATATATCTTCTTTGTTTTCATTCAAAATCATTCTTTAGGGTCAAAATTTTCGCTTAAACAAGAATTAATTGGATAAAAATTAAAGCTTTGTGATCACTATGATATTTTTTTTTATTGTTTACAGGTCGTAGATGAATGTCGGTTGCTTTTGAAAAATTTCTTGTGTAAAGATTAGGTTTAATTGTATTGTTTTGATATCTTTATTATCCTATTGTTTTATTTTAATCTACAGATGCTAGATGAATGTGGGTCAGCTTTGAAATTTTTGTAAGGTAAATGTTCGGTTTAATTGTATTATCGTAATATCTCTATTAGTTTATTATTTTGTGGTAGTTTACAGTTCGTAGATGAATCGCGATCGGCTTTGAGAATTTTTTGTGTCTTGGTCGGCTTTGAGGAATTTTTTTCAGTAAAGGTTAGGTTTAATTATACTATTTTGATATCTCTATTATCGTATTATTTTGTTATTATTTACATACTAAAAAGATATTAAATTTAATTTTTATATTTATATTTATTATTTAAACAAATATCCTATTTAGTGTAATGTTTGAACCAATTAAAGCGAGTTACACACGCAAAGCGCGTACACCTAAACTAGTATATATATATATATATATATATATATATATATATATATATATACATATAAAATCCCATATTGAAAAAAAATTACAAAAATCCTAAAGTAATTACTTAAATTCCTTAAATTTAGTCTTTCTCTCTCATCCCCCTCATACATATCAAAATACATATTTTGCTCCTTTTTTTGTGCACCGATTTTTACTCCATATCTGTGCTCTTTTATTTACGCCTACAATCAAGCTAATATGATCTGAGGACTTTCAAATTGTTCAGTTATCAACCATTAACTGAACAAAGTTCACCTTCTTCATTTAATTTTAAGTTTTTTTTTTAAACTTTACCAAATCAAATTTGGATCCAAATTTTTCTTTGTTTCATGTATGTACTTATAAAAGTATCCGATTTTGTAATTCAATAACATTGTGAGAGTTGAACTTTGTCGTATTTTTTCATATTTTTCAAAGTCAGATCTTTGATTTTATGTATAATTGAGGGAAGTTGCCCGTTCAAGTTCAAATAAGTTTGCTTCAAAATCGTCAAGTAAGAAGAAGATTGATGATTCCGGACGACCACGTCTTCCAAAGGTATAGCTTTTATAGCACTTGATTTAATTCAGTAAATGGGTAATTATAAGTTGATAATCATATTGTAGGATTATAAAGTAAAATTGTAGTATAAATTACATTGACAGTTTTAAATTCATTCATTAGATCAAGTACACTATACATTAGCTTGGGTAAATTATACTTTACAAGTTGTAAAGTTATACAATACAATTATAATAGGTTGTAAGACTACTGTTTATTCAATGCCGACATTATACATTAGTTTATTTATCAGAATAATGATAATGTATAATATAAGTCTTCTGCTTTATATTTCATTGTACGTGTATGAGATGTATTATATTATACATTAAGAAGTTTTTATTACATATAAGATGCACTTTATGTATTGGATTGCATTAGTTAGAAAGTCTAAATCATGTATAAGGTTACATTATACCTTTGATAATATTATATTTATAATATATATAAGGTGCATATTTTATGTCTAATGTTACATTATACAAGATTATAGTATTAAATGTATAAGGTGTGCACATACATGTGAAACTGTTGTATAATGTTCTCTGCAATATGTATCAGTTTGTTGCTATGTTTTTATATTTTAATTGGAGTTTGCTAGTCTGTAAGTGCTTTTGGTTTATATTTTTTTACATGTATAATCACGTAATGATTATTGAACGACCTGTTAATTCATAATTTTTTTTTATATCAGGGACTATGGCATTTTTGTTGCTGCATATGTAGAAATATTAAGTGAAGGACTGAAAGTGCATTAATGTGGGTTTGACTCACAAAGTCAACGTGCACGCTATGCATCTTTACTATGGAATTACGGAGTGAGCAAGGCAATTGAAGGATACATAAGTGATAATGATGATCCTCTACATCCAAGGAATATATAGTCAGCATGGAAACATCTAATTCTTGTTTTAGTAATGGATGTTAAACAATTACAACACTAGTTAGGCTTTGATGTTGGTTTGAAATTTAGATTTTATTTAGAGAAAAGATATCATTTCTCCCCTGAACTTGTCCGCTCAACTTACTTTGACACTTAAATTTAACCTCCATTTATTTACCCCCTTAATATTTTTAAAGTGTATTAATTTCACCCTAATGATATAATACCACTCTTACAATGGAGAGTGTATTACACTCGCCCACACATCAACGCCACATCACTGCCACATCGTTGCCACGTCACAAATTATTTAAAAGTATTTTATATATATATATATATATATATATATATATATATTATTTTGTGGAGAAATTTTTGATTTTTGAAAGAGTCGCCACTTAATTTTGAAAAGGAATTAAGAAACCTTTATAAAAGTTACTTCAAACGATTCAAAACAGGAAAATCATTTTAAGTTAGAGATTCTAGATAAGCGGTTCCTATTAACGTTTTAGGAAGGTGTTAGACACCTAAAACGTCCGCTAACTTGCGGTTATCCGAACTGTTTGAAAATCGTCTTTTGATTAACTTCAAAAAGGTTAATTTGTTGAAATAGTGATTTGATTTTTGTCAAAAAAAAAAAGACTTGTGTAAAATAGATTTAGGCGGCTTAGTAAGGATTTTAACTAAGTCTAAACAAAACTAATAAACAAATAAACACATAAAAGGGGAAGGGAGGAGAAAGTAAAGGATTTAGGCCATTGGGATCAAATCAACGTGTCCTGTCCTAGTCTAGTTGGGCTTCCGACCCATTTCACATGTACTAAACTATTTTTTGAGCCTTTGGCTCGAGTCTTTCTCCACCTGTATAAAATACAACTTTGGCTTCGAGGCCGAAATGAATGAATAAATAAATGACTAAAATGAATAAATAAACAGAAGACAATAATAAAAATTGAGACTTTTCAAGTCTCTTAGTGACCTCATCAATGGGTTTTGACCCATTTTCCTTCTTCGTCTATCTTCTAGCACCCGCACGCCATGTAGTGGACCTTGGGTTTAAACTTCAAACTTGACTCGAAGGGGTAAGCCTCATTTACCCATTACGAAATGCAAGGGGAGAAGAGTCTATTTGTACTCGAGACATTTTTTGCATGCAAAGAAAAGATAAAGAAATTAATATACGTTCAAGGCATAAAAGTGACATATTTCAAAGCAAAAGAAAATATCAAGAACCAATTTTTGAATGACAATGATAAGCACACTTGCACAAGAATGAGAGTCAACAAATAAAAAATGCAAAGCAAAAGTTTCACAATCATACTATGCATGAGTCAAAAATATCCAAATAATTTTATTTAGCCGCAAAAGTTCGAACTTTCTTATCATTTTGAAAAGACAACATGCGAACAAAGAAGAATAAACATCTTGGATAAAAAATAAAGCTAGCACTTCATATCTTATATGAGGGTTTTGAAATCCATTAAAATAATTAGTAGGCAAATGATAAATTCTTGACTTAACTAATTACTATTTTTATTAAGGCGCAACAAATAATAATAACTATTTTTCCAACATAAAATAAACAAATTTACATGCTAAAAAAAACATATCTACCAACAATAAGTTTAAACAAGACATGAGTATTATTTTTCAAGTAAAGATCTAAACTTTATCCAAAATAATCAAAGAATAAAGTAAAAAAAGAGAAACAATCAATATTATTTATTCTTTTCAACATAAAGGAAATAACTTTACATGCTAAAAACAAATATATCTACCAACAATAAGTTTAAACAAGACATGTGTATCGTTTTTCAAGTAAAGATCTAAGTTTTATTCAAATAATCAAAGAATAAGGTGAAAAGGCAAAACATTCAACATTAACTAATCTTCTAAACATAAAGAAAATAACTTTACATACTAAAAATAAATGTATCCAACAACAATGAGTTTAAAAAAAAAGAATAAATACATCTTTTAAGCAAAGATTGAAACTTTATCCAAAATAATCAAAGAATAAAGTCAAAAAAGGCACATACAACTATTGCTAGCTCATTTTTATATCATGAACATGAAAATAATTAGAATATCGATACCACAACGTCCTAGGGCCTTCAAGGCCATCTACAACATACAATCCCACAAATAAAATTATATCTACGAACTACAAAGAAGAAAAAAGATGAAGAGAAAAACGATAATAAAAACTAAAATAATAATAAAAAGAAGAAGAAGACGTGTTTACCTTTTGGGGGGCAGTAAAACGAGACTACGAGCTTCGTTGGAATAAACCACCACCGAAAAACGTCGCCGGCCACTCAAAAGTTTTGATTAGCCGATCAATTTTATGAAACAAAAATTTTTACTAAATAAAAATAACTATTTTTGCTCAAAAATTTTTTTTCACCTTTCTAGCCCTTTTTTTTTCCTTCTCCCCTCCTCTCTCTACCAAAGTAGTAGTAGTATTTATAGGAGAGAATGAGATATTTTTTTTCCCTTTTCCACCAATGTGGGAGAAAAGTATTTATTGGAAAGGATAGAGATTTATATCTTGTCATCTACCAATGTGGGAAAAAAAGCATTTATGGGGTTTTTTGGAATGTAAAAATTAAAGATAAGGTGAGGTGGAAGATAATCTGGGAGGAAATAGTACAATGGAGTACAATCTTTGAATTTTAAAATTGGAAAAGCACAAAGTTGGGGGAAATAGTACAATTTGAATTTATTTTTTGGTGGGACCTGGGTAAAAGTTGTGAAAGTTCTTGAGAATTTTGGGGTTATTTAAATTATAACCCCGATTAGAATTTAAAATTTAGCCATATTTATTTATTTTGACCAAATTAAAAATTAATTGACGAATTGCATTGCAATTATGACCAATTTTCAATTATGGTCAAATCTAATAAATTGGCTAAATTAAATTAAAAATCGATACGAATTAATACCTTTTTTTTTTTATCCCGAGCTTCTTGATTTAATAAAATGAATGCATATTTATCCAAATAAATTATTTTTGAGAATAAATTATATTTAAATTAAGATTTTAATCATTTGAATTTATTTTCAAGATAAGCCTTAATTAAATCCAATATTTTGTAAAATAAATATTTAAGTAACAAACTATATAATCTCATATAATTGAACACGATAATATATAATCGCTACTTAAAATGACAAAATCACGTACGAAAAATATTTTAAGTTTTTTTTTATTTGGATGAAATAATTATTTTGGTTTATTAAAAACTGAAGAAACTCAGGATTAAATTTTGTCGTGGAGGGTTAAAATTAGGTGTCAACAGCTGCCCCCTCCCTTTGAGTAGGGTGAATATAAGTAACCCTGGGCAAAGGGAGGTTAACGTTCCTAATTTTTGTCCGACCATAGATTCAAATATGAATGAGGTTGGTTTTCGTACGAGTTTCATAGAGTCATGGACGGACCTCGGTATTAGGTTTCTGACATATCTCGGGTTACATGAGAATTCAGGCCACTTGTAGTTTATAGAGCTTGATTTAAAGCACGATTTTTAAAAAATTCACAAGTTATCTCAGTTTTAGAGTGTTTGATAAAACTGAGAAATTGGGGAATAAAAGGATTAGGGGGGAGGTTGGAATGCAGTCGAGTTTTATACATAGATCCTAGCCTACATATCTCCAAGATTTCAGGAAATCAGATTGCTTGTAGTTTGACTCAATCTGTAGAAAAGAGTCTTTTATTTCAGACCATCTTTGGCGCGGAATGAGTGACAAGTTGATCGAGTTGTAGAAAAGAGGCTTGTAACCTCGTAACCATGAATGCAGGATCCTTCACATCCATAGTCAAGAACTTACCTGGACATAATTTCCAAAACTCTATGTTGTTGCCACCCAAATTTGAAAAAAAGAGAAGGTTACCCTCGGCATGAGTTTAAAAATATCATAAAGGTGAAGCTGAAACCAGAATATCCTGAAATAACCACATGCCTTCTAATAGGGGTGTGGTTGGATGGTGGTGGTGATCATTCTTTAGCTCGCGTCCAAAGAGTTTAACGTCCCTCTTTAGACTATGTCCCGTTTTGCTGCTAAGAAAGAGTTCCACGTTGTGCTGCTCCTACCTGAAGTCGTCCACACCTGTGGTTTTTATTTGAGATTTTCATCCTCTCGGATGCTCTCAACAACGCTTCAACCAAAAAGTGTTAGTACTAAACATAATTCACGAAAGAGGTATGTAGTCTTTTACTATATCTCTACATGAGTTGTGGCCTGAAAAGCGGAGTCATCTCTTCATGTACCTATTTAGAATGAAATAAATGGCAAAAACAAACATAACAACCCTCTTGGTTGTTGTATAATGTAACGCCTCGTAAAATGGGTCCCGAAGCATCACACGGTGCTTGAGGCTACGAGTAGCCCTAAGCTAACCCTTTGAGCCATTTTCATTCAGTTCAACACAAATCAACGGGGTTTCCATAAATAAGCCTCAAATATCAACAGAGTAATCATCATCCAAGAATAAAAGAATTTCAGAAAGATAACAAAATATGACTTATTAGTCAACTTCCAACATCTATACTAGTCTGACAAGCCTCTAAAAAAATCAATAAAACCAGCGAGCCATTGAGATATACCCCAACTGACTCATAACCAGTTATCAAATGTAAATAATTTTGTGAAACCAACATCAGACATCACTTTCTCGGAACATGAGGACTCACCATAACAGAGGATGTAGAACAGCGTGCCTGAAGAATCACTGTCGAACCTGAAACTGAGCACCTGAACCTACATTCTGAGAAAATACAGCCCTCATCCGAAGATGTGGGTCAGTACCATGGAAAGGAACCGAGTATATGGGGGTGTATGCAGTTTTATAAACATCATCATCATAAATATTTATAAGAAATATGCAGGATGTATGAAAGACTCACATAGCCTGAATAAAATCATCATAATCATGAGAGGATGAAATAAGTATAATAACACATGTGAGTCATCATATAATTTGTCAATCACTTTTAGTTCATCAAGAATATCAATTCTCATAATGTAAATATCATTTAAATCTTTCGAAAGAATAACTTTCACAATTCCACTTTCAAATCACTTTACCATTCACCATAGACACAAGGAAACACACACACACTGGGAGATCCTATAACCGACATAAACCATGTGAGCTACATGGAGTCTAATGTACAACCCACGTTGGGGAGAACCGTCCTATCCTTACCATCAGAGTAGGACTATTGATATCAAATCCACACAAACTAGTGATCACTATATAAATCAGCCTCAGGCTCACTCCTACGGAGGCACGTAGTTCTAGGGAGGTAAGGTCGCTTTATACCTCCCACTCGGTGCTAAAGATTTCTCCCGGACTTAGCTCAGATCATTTCAAAGACAATCCACAATAAAACAATTTCAGTAATATATAAATATACATCGGGAGCCAAATGATGTCTAGGCAAATACTAAATAAGTGAGTTGTAAGATTTTTGGAAAATGGTCTTAAATTTTTGAGAATAATTTTGAAAACTTCTGTAAAACTTTAGAAAATCTCTGTCAGTCATGTCATGTATTAGCTCAACGAATGTCTTCCTTGTGGTTTTAACTATATTCGACGGATGGTTTCCAAAACTCATGATCATTGTTGGAGGGTTTCTTCAAGTAGTTTTATCATAGCCCAAAATTGAGTCTACCCAGACTTTGTTACAGTTGGTGGATTCCAAAGCTTTGACCTCTGCTGCTGGGGAATTTGGAATATGTTCCGACATTTGGTGGAAATTTTTATGTCTTCCTCAAAATTTCTGCCCCAGTTTAAAGTTGTTTGAGATGATACCAATCCGAGTGGATCTGAAGTCTTTGTTGATCTTCATTCTTTTTATTGGATGTTGATCTTCTCTTATGAATTTTCGAGATTCCTTCACAAAAATTCTGCCCCACTTTTCCTTTCTTGGGGTTATATGACCGAGCCGTTGGGGCGCCTACGTATCCCATTGAAGAAGGAATCAGGTCAAAAGTAGTTCAGGCCTACGCTAGGGATATACAAAAGAAATTAATGGGTTGACCGAAGCCGACATAAGCCGCCTACGTATCCCTTTCTCGGGAATTCAGGTCATCACATAGTTCATACATAAAGAGAAAGGATAAATTATCCTAAGGGGTTAATCGAAGCCGACATAGGCCGCCTACGTATCCCTTTCTCGAGAATTCAGGTCAAACATAGTTCGTATATAAAAAGAAAGGATAAGTTTTCCTAAGGGGTTGACCGAAGCCGACATAGGTCGCCTACGTATCCCATTCTTGGGAATTCAGGTCAAACATAGTTCGTACATAAAAGGAAAGGATAAATTTTCCTAAGGGGTTGACCGAAGCCAACATAGGCCGCCTACGTATCCCTTTTTAGGAACTCAGGTCAAACGTAGTTTGTACATAAAAGGAAAGGGTAAATTTTCCTAAGGGGTTGATCGAAGCCGACATAGGCCGCCTACGTATCCCTTTTTGGGAACTCAGGTCAAACGTAGTTCGTACATAAAAGGAAAGGATAAATTTTCCTAAGGGGTTGACCGAAGCCAACATAGGCCGCCTACGTATCTCATTCTTGAGAATTCAGGTCAAATATAGTTCTTACATAAAAGGAAAGGGTAAATTTTCCTAGGGGGTTGACTGAAACTGACATAGGCCGCCTACATATCTCATTCATGAGAATTCAGGTCAAACATAGTTCGTACATAAAAGAAAAAGGTAAATTTTGACCGAAGCCAACATAGGACGACGTATCCCTTTTTGGGAACTCAGGTTAAATGTAGTTCGTACATAAAAGGAAAGGGTAAATTTTCCTAAGGGGTTGACCGAAGCCGACATAGGCCGCCTACGTATCTCATTCTTGAGAATTGTCAAACGTAGTTCGTACATAAACTCATAATGGCCCTAAAATACTCTTATCCATCTTACTAGGATATAAATAAGTACTTCAAAGAATCAAATATCCAATTTTCTTAGTCATTGCCTTCCTAGTTAACCACCTCGATTTTCTCTAGATTAGGCTTCTTTGATTCTCGAACTCTTTGACTCTTCTGTTGACTGTTCTAGGGCTATCATTATTTTGCTTCTTGACATGACATGATAATGACAGGTTTTAAGTTACTGTTATACGACGGGCTATGGTTCATGAGTGGAGTGGAGGTCCAATTCAATAATGTTTCCTCCAATTAATCTTTCATGATCCCGTTTGTCTTGGAAAATTCTTCCCTCACATTTTCCTTATTCCATCATCGAGACCATTTCTTACATGTTTGAAAAATGATTGGTAGAATCCAGTTTTACTACTAGTGATTTTTCTCTTCCTGTAACAAAGCTATAGCCAAGAAGGGGATCTCTTATTCATTTTGATCGGGTGAAGTAGGGTCATTTTATGCCAACACAGAGTAGTTTCTATTACTTGCAAAGTAAAAACAACTCAAACACTGACGTGTTAGATTCCATTAGTAATAAGTAAAGCAAAATGATAAGTTAGGAAGTAAACACATAGAGTTGTTTCTCATCTCATGCGAATTGATCCATGAAGTAATGATGACTCGAGGATTTCAATGTACAGGATTTTGCTCAATGATATGGATAGGTGAAATTTGTTGGGAAGGTTCAACACTTCTTCTTCCTTCAAGAAAGTGGAGGACAACAGAGTTTTTGGAGATATGGGCTGGGCCAAAAGGCTGCCTACGTATCTCACGGAGGAGAAATCAGGCCCTACGTAGTTCGAACTATAATGGCATTTTCTGATTCTAAAGTCAATTTTCCTAAAATGGTAGCGATCATTTTGGAAGTTTTGAGAATAACTACGGACTTTTCTGAGAAACTTGGGAAACTTGGAGTACTTTTGGTCGGACTTTTGTATAGTCGGGTATATTTCTGCCTATAGATGTTCTATGAAAATGGGATTGGATCAGTTCGCCTTTGATTCGGATCAACATAACACGTATAAGCACATAAATAGTTATATTACACAAGCATATTGTAATAAACATGCATCCTAATTAGGTGACCCATTTGAGCCAAGGGTTTAGGCTTAACGAATTTTGAAGAAAAATATATGATTGCTTAAGGTCAATCCATTATCCCCCAACTTTTATAGACACTAAAAGGGAATAAATGCCTACAAAAAATAATAAAATAAGGATACAATCTTTAGGGAAAGGAAAATAACATGAAAGAAGACACGTTCCCATACAGGGGATAGAAAATACTAATTCCCAAGTGCTTTTTCTATCAACCTTCGCCTTCTTAGCTTCGTCCATTTCTTTTATTGGTGACATCCGTTGACGTTCAAACTGTGCCTTAAATGCAACCTTCCAAATCGATCAATTTCTTGTTTATCTTGCTTCAATTCTTCTTACAAAAGTAAGCAAATCAAGCTTTTTCCCGACCCCTAAAGGATAATGGATTGAATTAGACAGACATACATTTTCTTCAACATATAAATATGGTTTGTCTATAATTGACTCGGGGTCAATACACACAGGGTAGGTTTTCAATTGGGCCTAGTACCATGCTCGGGTATTGGATCGTCCTAGGCTCATGCCTGAAATAGGGTTTTGGTTTTGCTCTATCCTTGGTATCTAGAGTGGGTTTGAACACTGGTTCTCAAGTGGACAACTTGAGTTTGAAAATACAAACAACCATCAGACGACTCACGTGCTAATAAATTGTTTGTATTTTCAACACATTTTTGGAATTGATCAATAGGGGCTGGGATACCCACGAAGCCCCAAAACAGTTTAAATAATGTAGGTATATGCCATGAGATGCGATATTTAAATTCTGCAAAATCAAAATACATAAACACATAAATAGTTAATAAAAGACGAAATCAAACATTTGATTAGAACCTAGTTAAAAATCCCCAGCAGAGTCGCCATTTTTGTTTTGCGGAGAAATTTTTTATTTTTGAAAGAGTCGCCACTTAATTTTGAAAAGGAATTAAGAAACCTTTATAAAAGTTACTCCAAACGATTCAAAATAGGAAAATCATTTTAAGTTAGAGATTCTAGATAAGCGGTTCCTATTAACGTTTTAGGAAGGTATTAGGCACCTAAAACGTCCGCTAACTTGCGGTTATTCGGACTGTTTGAAAATCGTCTTTTGATTAACTTCAAAAAGGTTAATTTGTTGAAATAGTGATTTGATTTTTGTCAAAAAAAAAAGACTTGTGTAAAATAGATTTAGGCGGCTTAGTAAGGATTTTAACTAAGTCTAAACAAAACTAATAAACAAATAAACACATAAAAAGGGAAGGGAGGAGAAAGTAAAGGATTTAGGCCATTGGGATCAAATCAACGTGACCTGTCCTGGTCTAGTTGGGCTTTCGACCCATTTCACATGTACTAAACTATTTTTTGAGCCTTTGGCTCGA
>NC_061111.1:33933230-33951191 GCF_002878395.1 Capsicum annuum | reverse complement strand
CGACCCATTTCACATGTACTAAACTATTTTTTGAGCCTTTGGCTCGAGTCTTTCTCCACCTGTATAAAATACAACTTTGGCTTCGAGGCCGAAATGAATGAATAAATAAATGACTAAAATGAATAAATAAACAGAAGACAATAATAAAAATTGAGACTTTTCAAGTCTCTTAGTGACCTCATCAATGGGTTTTGACCCATTTTCCTTTTTCGTCTATCTTCTAGCACCCGCACGCCATGTAGTGGACCTTGGGTTTAAACTTCAAACTTGACTCGAAGGGGTAAGCCTCATTTACCCATTACGAAATGCAAGAGGAGAGGAGTCCATTTGTACCCGAGACATTTTTTGCATGCAAAGAAAAAATAAAGAAATTAATATACGTTCAAGGCATAAAACTGACATATTTCAAAGCAAAAGAAAATATCAAGAACCAATTTTTGAATGACAATGATAAGCACACTTGCACAAGAATGAGAGTCAACAAATAAAAAATGCAAAGCAAAAGTTTCACAATCATACTATGAATGAGTCAAAAATATCTAAATAATTTTATTTAGCCGCAAAAGTTCGAACTTTCTTATCATTTTGAAAATACAACATGCGAACAAAGAAGAATAAATATCTTGGATAAAAAATAAAGCTAGCACTTCATATCTTATATGAGGGTTTTGAAATCCATTAAAATAATTAGTAAGCAAATGACAAATTCTTGACTTAACTAATTACTATTTTTATTAAGGTGCAACAAATAATAATAACTATTTTTCCAACATAAAATAAATAACTTTACATGCTAAAAAAAACATATCTACCAACAATAAGTTTAAACAAGACATGGGTATTGTTTTTCAAGTAAAGATCTAAACTTTATCCAAAATAATCAAAGAATAGAGTAAAAAAAGAGAAACAATCAATATTATTTATTCTTTTCAACATAAAGGAAATAACTTTACATGCTAAAAACAAATATATCTACCAACAATAAGTTTAAACAAGACAGGGGTATCGTTTTTCAAGTAAAGATCTAAGTTTTATTCAAATAATCAAAGAATAAGGTGAAAAGGCAAAACATTCAACATTAACTAATCTTCTAAACATAAAGAAAATAACTTTACATACTAAAAATAAATATATCCAACAACAATGAGTTTAAAAAAAAGAATAAATACATCTTTTAAGCAAAGCACTACACTTAGATTTATTGGATTTGTTGCTAAAATATCGGTATTAAATCCGAAACTCCCGGCAGATGGCCAATGGCCCAAAGAAATTGAAACTTTATCCAAAATAATCAAAGAATAAAGTCAAAAAAGGCACATACAACTATTGCTAACTCATTTTTATATCATGAACATGATAATAATTAGAATATCGATACCACAACGTCCTAGGGCCTTCAAGGCCATCTACAACATACAATCCCACAAATAAAATTATATCTACGAACTACGAAGAAGAAAAAAGATGAACAGAAAAATGATAATAAAAACTAAAAGAATAATAAAAAAAGAAGAAGAAGGTGTGTTTACCTTGGAGGGCAGCAAAACGAGACTACGAGCTTCGTTGGAATAAACCACCACCGAAAAACGTTGCCGGCCACTCAAAAATTTTGATTAACCAATCAACTTTATGAAACAAAAATTTTTACTAAATAAAAATAACTATTTTTTCTCAAAACGATTTTTTCACCTTTCTAGCCTTTTTTTTCCCTTCTCCCCTACTCTCTCTACCAAAGTAGTAGTAGTATTTATAGGAGAGAATGGGAGATTTATTTCTTGTCATCTACCAATGTGGGAGAAAAAGAATTTAGGGGGATTTTTGGAATGTAAAAATTAAAGATAAGGTGAGGTGGAAGATAATCTGGGGGGAAATAGTACAATGGAGTACAATCTTTGAATTTTAAAATTGGAAAAGCACAAAGTTGGGGGAAATAGTACAATTTGAATTTATTTTTTGGTGGGAATTGAGTAAAAGTTATGAGAGTTCTTGAGAATTTTGGGATTATTTAAAATATAACCCCAATTGAAATTTAAAATTTAGCCATATTTATTTATTTTGACTAAATTAAAAATTAATTGACGAATTGCATTGCAATTATGACCAATTTTCAATTATGGTCAAATCTAATAGATTGACTAAATTAAATTAAAATTCGATACAAATTAATACCTTTTTTTTATCCCGAGCTTCTTGATTTAATAAAATGAATGCATATTTATCCCAATAAATTATTTTTGAGAATAAATTATATTTAAATTAAGATTTTAATCATTTGAATTTATTTTCAAGATAAGCCTTAATTAAATCCGATATTTTGTAATATAAATATTTAAGTAACAAATTATATAATCTCGTATAAGTGAACACGATAGTATATAATCGCTACTTAAAATGACAAAATCACGTACGAAAAATATTTTAAGTTTTTTTTATTTGGATAAAATAATTATTTTGGTTTATTAAAAACTGAAGAAACTCAGGATTAAATTTTGTCGTGGAGGGATAAAATTAGGTGTCAATAGCTGCACCCTCCCTTTGGGTAGGGTGGATGTAAGTAACCCTGGGCAAAGGGAGGTTGACGTTCCTAATTTTTGTCCGACCATAAATTCTAATCTGAAAGAGGTTGATTTTCGTACGAGTTTCATAGAGTCATGACCGGACCTCGGTATTAGGTTTCCTACATATCTCAGGTTACATGAGAATTCAGGCCACTTGCAGTTTATAGAGCTTGATTTAAAGCACAATTTTCAAAAAATTCACAAGTTATCTTAGTTTTAGAGTGTTTGATAGAACTGAGAAACTGGGGAATAAAGGGATTAAGGGGGAGGTTGGAATGCAGTCGAGTTTTCTACATAGATCCCAGCCTACATATCCCCAAGATTTTAGGGAATCATACTGCTTGTAGTTCGACTCATTCGGTAGAAAAGATAGTCTTTTATTTCAGACCATCTTTGACTCGGAATGAGTAACAAGTTGATCGAGTTGTAGAAAAGAGGCTTGTAACCTCTTAACCATGAATGTGGGATCCTTCACATCCATAGTCAAGAACTTACCTGGACATAATTTCCAAAACTCTAAGTGTGTTGCCACCCAAATTTGAAAAAAAGAGAAGGTTACCCTCGACATGAGTTTAAAAATATCATGAAGGTGAAACTGAAACCAGAATATCCCGAGCTTCTTGATTTAATAAAATGAATGCATATTTATACAAATAAATTATTTTTGAGAACAAATTATATTTAAATTAAGATTTTAATCATTTGAATTTATTTTCAAGAGAAGTTTTAATTATATCCGATATTTTATAAAATAAATATTTAAGTAAAAAATTACATAATCTCGTATAACTAAACACGATAATATATAATTGCTACTTAAAATGACAAAATCACGTACGAAAAATATTTTAAGTTTTTTTTTATTTGGATGAAATAATTATTTTGGTTTATTAAAAACTGAAGAAACTCAGGATTAAATTTTTTCGTGGAGGGCAAAAATTAGGTGCCAACATATATATATATATATATATATATATATATATATATATATATCAGCGCCATATCACTCACGTGTCTTTGCCACATCACAAATTATTTAAAAAGTATATATATATATATATATATATATAATACTTTTTAAATTAAAAAAATAGCTATGGAGTTTAGATATTTCGGCAAATTTTTGCCGGAAAACTCCATCTTTATCGATCAAATTTATATACATATAAATTTTTTAACGAATTTTCGCCGGAAAACTCAATATTTACCGATAAAATCATCAATTTCTTCATCCAAAACTCATCCCTTACTGCCCTCAAGAATTTCTATGAAATATACAAGTCATATATTGCTTCAGAACAAAGTACATACAAAGCATAGCCGGGGACTTCTTACACAGTGTTGTGATGACTAACAATTTTGAAGCATTGAACATCAAAAGTACAAAAATGATTACCCCACCGGCATGATAGTTCATCTATTTAACGCTTCTTTCAACGTAACGCCAAGGCAAGAGAATGAATCTTTAGCAAATCCCCATCTAGTATCATCTAATGCCTTCAAGAAAGCCTTCCAATTCTCTTCGTCCAAAATCCTCCCAACCGAGGAAACATCATTGTACCTTGCAGCCAAGTAAAAAATCAACCAAGCTACCATGAAATTGATCCTCAATTTCTCCAAAAAAAAACAAATACCCAACAATTGAGCTAACGCACCCCTAACTGCCTACCTCTTCAATTTCAATTTTATTTCAAATTTTCAAATTCATAAAGATAACTTTTAGTTTTGGAAATTTAATTTCATTCCTTTTTAATGATCTTAAGTCAAGGGGTTGAAGAAGGAGAAATTGGAGGTGGGGTGAAGGATTTGGTAATTGAAGGAACAGAAATTAGGGGTTTGGAGGGGGGGGGGGGGGGGGGGGAGGGGGCGGGGGGGGGGGGAATTGGGGGGTGAAGGAGGGGGGGGCTGGTGGTGGTGAAATTGGTGGTTGAAGGAAGAGGGGGCTAGTGGTGGCGGGTTTGATGAGGAAAAGTTATGTTGGGGGTGGGGGTAGAAGAAGAAGATGGGATATATATATATATATATATATAGAGAGAGAGAGAGAGAGAGTCTTCTTAAAAAAAATATTCACGCATTTTTTTTTCTTTTTTAAAAAATTCCACGTTAGCTTGAGGGGTGAAATTTATACATGTTAAAGATATTAAGGGGATAAATAAGTGGAAGTTAAGTTTAAGTGCTAAAGTAAGTTGAGCGGATAAGTTCGGAAAAAAATGATGTCTTTTCTCTTTTATTTATCTCTTTGAACTGCTTATACATACATATGTTATGTATAGTTAGTAGCTTCTTTTACTAGGGTCATGTTTCGATTTTAATTAAGTGTATTGCAATGACGTACAATATATTGTATTGATACTATCTAAGTTGGCAGTTATTACATTTGACGTACATTATATTGTATTGATACTATATAAGTTTGCGGCTATTATATTAAACAGTGATTTATATATAATGTATAACAATCAATTATACATTAAAGTGCTATTTTATATCTAATGCATAACATTTTGAAGAACAGAGCTTCATTAATACGTCAGTTAGATCTAATGTATAGATGTATGGTATGTGATTCATACATTTAATATTTGTTTCATACATAGAAAGTTAAGTATAATATATTCTCATACATATAGTTAATTTTTTTTTTTAAGTTAAACCGAAATAATGAAAACATTTATATCATACATAGAAACAGAGGCGGATCTAGGATTCTGAGGTTTCGGGTGTCACGTACTATGAACAGTAGCACCATATTTATATAGGAGAAAATACTAACAACCGTTACTCCTAAAAATTCTTATTTCTAAAAAAAAAAGAGATGTTTCACCAAGTTTTTTTAGAAAAAATAAGTGTTTTGGAGAGTAATAAATGTAGTTTTGGAGATTAAAAAAATAGTTTAGTCCCTAGAAAATTACTTTTTAAAAATATTTTTGACAAAAATACACTTAAAAATACTTGATTAACCCTAATTGTTGCTCAAAAGTGTTTTTAATATTTATTAATTAGAAAGATATTTCTCATCAAAAATTTTAAAAGTGCATTTGAAAAATAAGTGGATTAAGTAATCACATATTGATTATTTGTCAAAGTACTAGTCCTAGCCCATTGGTATATTTTAATGCTTATAAAGAAGATGTCTAGGGTTCAAATCGAAGGAGACACAATGTATTTTGAAACATTTTGAAATGTTTTCTAAAATAATTGTGCAAAATATCATCCAATACCGAATTTGAACTTGGGACTTTGGCGACAAATGCCGTGCCTTTTGCCATCTGCACTACATCAAACATGTTAATGCGGGTGCCATGCTTTAAATTTATACTATATCTGACATATATATACCTATATATATAGAGTTTCTCTCGAGATGACCGGGTGCCGTGGCACCCTCAAGCTACTATATAGATCTGCCCCTGCATAGAAACTAAAGTATAAAATTTTATCATACATATAACACATGCTGTTGTTTGAGTCCAGATCATATATATAATCTTGGCAATATTCAATTCCGTTGCAACTATCGAAATCAATTTCAAGAATGTTATACTTTCTGAAACAATAATTCCATCACTTTTGTATTGTTGATAAAGAATTTCGGACTTCCAAGAATCCGAATGACGTAACAATATAGCGATGTTCATATTGATTATTGAAATAGAGAAGAAACCAGATGTGGACGTATTTTTTTGAGTGTGAATTCCAGATCCTAATTCAAAAATAAATAAATTTTGGTGATATGTAAAAATATTTTTTGAATTATGGTGATGTTTAAGGATATTTATTGAATTTGAATTTCAGTTACTCTTTTTAAGCATTCACTAAATCAGAAGAGTTAACTAATGCCGTTAATTAAGCAATAGAATCATCCTATCTGATTTTCCTTTCCATAAATATAGGCTGATCAGTTTCCTCATACATCTAAGCAATGTATAAGGGTCTACGACATATATATGTATTTTACTCAAAATCGAGAGAGAGAAAGACCGTCGGTATTTTGTGTAAATACATTCATTATGGAACGAATTTATGTGGTTTATACTTATGGTAATGTTCTATTTTGGCCTCTTAATTTCAAAAGCATAGAGGTAAAAAATCCCAATCCCTAATGACTATCTCATTTGCTCATTCTGCCGCACGTATGTTAGTATTAGGATTTATTTTTACACCACAACAATTTTTTTTAAATTAACAACTTATTGACATACATAATAATTATCTATAAGTAAATTAAGTATGGTTGGGATTTTTGTAGTCATTTTTATACTTGGAAAGTCATCTTCATGGGAAATATTTTTCTAAAAGATGCTTCTCACTTCTCGGTTTTAGTTGGTGAATGAAAAATAATTTTGTTTATTTATTATTTTGGTTAGTAGTAGGAGGCAAACCTTATGTTAAAGAAGAAAAAAATGAAAGTATATGCTTTAGGTTAATATATATCTATTTTTGTTGACAAAGCACAAAGAGTGAAAATGTTTTGGTAAGCTAATTACTTGAAACTGACTTCCTCATCACAATCATTTTCCTCAAAAATGACTTCTTTATATGAAAAACACACCGAATTTTATTAGTGATCTATTATTTGGTTGACACTTGATATTGTCCTGAACATATAATTAATCAATCAATTTAGGTAATTCATAAATCTTTTGTCTTTTATTGAATACTATTCATTATATTAAATATTATCTTACAATTTAATTGAATTTTTTTTGGGTTTCTTTACAAAAATGGTTTGTGATGTTTCAATTAATTGCTATACTGTACGTTATCTGGATTACTCAAGATTACAATAATGTTTTATGAAGAGTAAAGCATTTAGTATTTCTTGAAGTATGACCAATTTGTTAAGACACAATTTAGCTTTACGGGAGTTCTATTACTTCTTGAACAAAAATTTTTAGCCTATTTTTATCAAATTTTTTAACTGACGTGGCATCTTTTGTGAGAAAATTGAAGGAAAGGTGTCTTTTAAGTCTTGAATGAAGGATTGGTGACATTGTCCAACTTAAAGGGTCAAACATAATTAGAAAGCTTGATTAAGTTAATTGTGCACTTGATTAATATTTTTCAAACTTTTTAATCTTTTCAAAAATACAAATCAACCCAACCCACACCCTTCTTCAATCCAAATCATCGTCCGTCTCTCGACAGCTTCTCTCAACCAACATTTCTGTAAATTTCTCCTTTCAATCCCCTATGACTTCAATCTCTGACGACAAATAGTTGGGCTTCGAGTTCCTTTTTGACTTCAACCGTGAATCGACGTGACAGCCTTTCTCTCCAGCGACAATAACTTTGAATTCTTCATCATTTCTTTTCTTATTTCACAGGTAAAAAATATGGCTTTTTTAGTTTTGAAGAAAACAAGGAACTTTAGCCAACTTCTCTTATAGTATTGGTTAACAATTTCAATATTTGTTGCTTTAATTTGAAATGCGGTCTGAATAAAACCCTAATTTTTGATATTTTTCTCTTCTCTTCTCTTCTCTTTTGTTGTTTGATTTCAAAGTTTAATTTGTTGCGCCCGTTGCTGGGTTGATTTGTTCTTGGTAAAAATGATGATATTGCTGTTGTTCTGTTGAATAAAATCGTGCTACTATTTTTTTCTCCAATAGATTATCCATCTAGTGCAACATATTAACCATCTAATGCAACAGATTTAGTATATGTTGCAACAGATCAATCATTTGATGCAACAGAAGAACCATCAAATTAAAATTATGATGCAACAAATTAAATATCTAATGCAACAAATTAATCATCTGATGCAATAGAGGAACCATCGAATAAAAATTTGACGCAACAGATTTAGCATATGATGCAACAGTTTAACCATCTGATGTAATAGATTAACTATCTGATTAAAGATCTGATGCAAAAAATGAACCTTCTGTTGGATAAAATTCTATCAACTCTTCCAATAGGATATGTCCAAGACTTGATTTTTCCAACTTATCATTCATCTATCGCGATAGGTGACCCTTCTGTTGGAAGAAATTTAAATAATATTAACCGTTGATAACTGTTCCAACAGATCACTCATATGTTGCAACAGATGTATGAACTGTTACATAGACCATTCATCTTTCTCAACAGATGAGTGATGTTTTGTATTGTCGCAATAGATTACTCAACCGTTGCAACAGGTTAGTTATTTGGTGCAAAAAATAACCTACCTACCTGATTTATTGCACTGACCATTCATCTTTCTCAACAGATGAGTGATATATTTTGTATTATCGCAACAGATTACTCAGCCGTTGCTACAAGTTATTTAACTATTCCAACAAATCACTCATATATTACAATAGATGTGTGATTTTTTGTACAGACCATTCATCTTTCTTAATAAATGATATATTTTGTATTATTGTAACAGATTACTCATCCATTATAACAGGTTATTTAACTGTTACAACAGATCACTCATATGTTGAAACAGATGTGTGATCTGTTGCACAGACCATTCATCTATCTTAAAAGGCGAGTGATATATTTTGTATTATTGCAACAAATTACTCATTTGTTGCAACAGGTTAGTTATTTGGTGCAACAAATAACCTACCCAGTGCAATAGATGTGTGATTTTTTACAACTGTTACTTTACTATTTTGCATGTTAGATTTACTGTTATCCTTTTTTAAAGATGCATTAATCAACTATAATATGTTTTTTTTATGTTCCTGATAATTTTAGATAATATGGATCTCAAAAGAACAGAAACCGAATCAAGTCCTAGTAAAGGAACAAGTGAAGAAGCTAGTCTATATCCACCACTCTATGAGCTTGCTTTACACGCGTTATGTCACGCCTCAAATCCTATTGGGGCGGACTGGCACCCGTAACCGAGGAGGCCCAGGAGAACCAGCTCATAACCTTATACTTCCTATGCATACCTCTATGACAACCCAAAATTCGGACAACATCATGTCACATATAAAAGGAAATAATCACCTGTATAAGCTCGAGCACACATATATATGTATATACAATACTTGGCCGTTGTAGCCATCACGTCTATTAACAAAACACCACCTTGACTGTACATTAGGTCTACAAAGACTCTAGACAATACACAGAGTTTAACTAAGGTCGGGACACACCCCGCCATATAACTAACTTCTATACAATACCAAAAGTGAATGGATATGACACGGAAAGCCCCGAAGCAAACTGGAGCTCACCAAAAGCAGCTGGATATCCTGGCTCCTACTTGTACGGTGTATGAGCTGAGGTACCTGTGCCTGCAGCATGAAATACAGGTACCCCATGGGGGATGTCAGTATGAAATATGTACTGAGTATGTAAAGCTGTAGATAATCACATATGATATAGGAGCTCAATAGAAATCAGAAACAAGTGAATAAATCATAATAAGAGTGGACCACACTTACTAGAACTTGTGACAACCTGTACATTGTATTTATTCAATCACTTTACCTTCGTACTTATCATCTTTGTAATCATTACTGTATTGTACTGTGACCATTAGGCTGCCTCCAATACATATCAACTGGGATCGACCCATGATAGGCTTATGCCCCTGGGATACCACCCATAAACACATAAATAGGGATCTACCCATGATAGGTTTATGCCCCTGGGATACCACTCGATAAGAGAAAACTTCCATCACTTAGTTCAATTAATCTTTGAGATTGTTATTTCGGTCGCCACCGCATTTTTGATACTTTGAAACAATGATACATCAATAAGAGACATATAAATAGACCATCAATGCAATAAAAATGAAGTAAGAACTCATTGAAACATCAATGATGTATTTTGGAGTCATCAATGCCATAACAATGAAGTAGGAAATTATTGGTATATCAATGAAACGTTTTGGAGTCATTAATAGCACATGGATCTTGTTTGAGTAACTGGAACCTTCTGACATTCATTAGTGCAATAAACATGTAAGATTTGGAAAACAAGTAAGTATTGGAATGTCTTGACATCTTGTAGGGTGGAAACAAGTTCATTGGTAACTTTGGACATCATACAAAACCATTATGGATCACATGTTACTGAATAACTTTGGAAACTTTCTTAATAGAACAATTGTTCACTTTCATGCCAAAGATATGGTATAGAGTATGCTTTACATACCTGACTGTCAACCTTCAATACTAGTCCCAAATGAACTTTTCGTCTTTTCGGATTACTTATCTACAATGAACATATATAGCAATCTAGTATTAGCTACCAAACGTCACAATTCAATTATTTGAATTCACCAAACTAGTGGTTAAGTAGTAAGCCTTAATTACACCATAAAGGGTGTCACTTTAACCCTCTTATACTCCAATTACATTCACATGCCATGCATATTTATACAACATCCTCCAATATCAAATTTGGATTCATTTATCCTTCCAACCAATCCATTAAACCGAATTGAGCCATAGACATAAATAATCATCAATTCAATAGTATATCATCATATCCACATTCCATAACTCAATTACCATATCCACCTTCCATAACTCAATTACCATATCCACCTTCCACAATTCAATACAACCAAACCATGCAAAATAGTCCATAATCCTATTTTCATCACCATTCAATAACAACCAATACATATAATCCTCTATCACACATATACATATGGAAAAGAACAAAGGCAAATAATATTCATACCTTACAATTCACCTCTTTATTATGCAATCCTGTTTGCACAAATAATAGGTGCCGTTCGAAGCTCTCGAGATGACAAAAGCAATTATCGGATTACTTTGAAATTTCTATAGTTGAATCAAAAGTAATTTAAAGGTCAAATTTGGCTAGGGTTTGTTCTTTCTCAATGATTGATTATGAAAATGAGTTTTTGAACTCATATACATGTATATATACACATATTGCTGCCCATAATATAATAGAAAATGACCAAAATGCCTTTAAAATTTAAATAATGTCAAATCTGTCCTTTGCTGGACTGTTTTGATAAGCTAAAGTAGATCGACCATAACTCTTTGCTCCGATATCGGATTTGGGTGAAATTGGTATCGTTGGAAGGATAATTTAAAGGTATTTTATTTCATATAAAGTAGGCCACCCAGTTCATCCTATACAAGGAGTTATCATCGTTTGAAGTTGACCCTAAAAATATGTTTTGATAGGCTGAAGTAAAACGAGTATAACTCGTTACTCAGACGTTGGATTTATATGAAACCAATTGTATTGGAAATAAGACTCAAAGATATTTCTTTTCATAGGTCGCAGCTCTCCCAGTTCATTATATTAAGGGAGTTATGATCATTCGAAGTTGACCCAATAATTCGGCTGGCCTTAGTAGTTTGTGTGCAGGAAATTTTCCTGCACATTTACTATTCCCAAATATCCCGGCCACCATTTTATAGTTTCGAACGTGCTCGATTATATCCGAAACCTATCCATTTTTGGAAATCTTTATATTGTTGGAAAGTTTATTCAATAACCTTCGCATGGAACTATCGACGGGCAATTTCCGGTATAAATAAAATAAAAAAAATTAATTCCATATAAATAAGATCAATACAAGTACTTGAATACGCCAATACACGTACTTAAATATGGGGTGTTACACGTTATCTCAATCAGGAGCAGAATATGATAAACACGGGGAGGAGGAATATTTCAAAAGAGATGATTCAAATGCTAATAGCCCTTCCACCGAAGAGTTGGTCAAAATCTTCAACATTGATCATTATCCTATGAGAATGCAGTGTGATGGTGCCACAGATTTAATGGGTGATTTTTTGGTTAAGTCATCCATGAGAAAATCTTTCGATGCCTTCAGAAAAATACTTCGAGAACAAAAATTGGATACTTATTTCAGGGATAGCTTCTTTGGAAAATATCTTGATTTTTTGGAGGACAACATTGCTCATTTCCAAATAAAAATGATATATGAACTTCTCAAGCATAGGTTTATGTATGAAAACAAAGATAAGATGTATGAGGTATGGATAAATTACCGTGACATGCCTATTTGTTTTGGTTGGAAGGAGTTTGCCATTGTTACTGGACTAAAATGTTTTCCTCTTTCTCCTTCTCATGTTATACCTATTCTAACCCAGAAAAGCACCCCACACACCCAAAAAAAGCAAAGGCAAGTCGTGTGATGACCTGGTGTCCATTGTTGGTTCAAGCTTCAAAAACAAAAATTTGATAGAAGCGTTGAAAGGTAAAAGAATTTCAAAGAAGCACAAGTAGTCCTTGTGCTTGGTTTGGTTTGTACATAATATTCTTTGGGCGAGAGACGTTAACAACAACATAAGCGTTGGTTTAATAAAGCTCTCCGAGGATCTTGAAGTGTTTAACAGCTATTCTTGGGGTTATGAAAGCTTCAAAATGACCGTCAAATATTTGTTGACTCCATTAGCGCCAAAGACAGTCAACTTATATGGCTTTCCATGGACTTTCATGGTAAATATTTTTTTCTTTTATTATGATATCATTCATTTTTTTACTCAATAATGGGTTTGATTTATTGGCGTTATTTTATAGGCTTGGGCATTTGAAGCCATTCCTTATTTAAGACTAGTGAACTACCAGAAAGAAGTTTCCTGTCCAAGAATCTTGAGATGGTTGTCGGCCAAAACTGATAAAAATACAAAATTTCTTGATCTCTTTAACCCCCCGAAGGATGCAGTAAGTACAATTATAATTAAGTCTTTGTTTTAATTAATGATTTGTTTGAATGATCTAATCATCATTCTAATATATGTAATGATTTATGTTAGATTGTACATCAGTCGCTAGTTTCGACCAATCGAGAGTTGAAGATGAAATTTTTTCTTACTTTACGGTCTGTGCAAACTTTATCAGACCCTAATGTCATTGACAGAACAAAAATGAAATTGTTTGGAGCAACATCCATTACAAGAAAAATAATTTTGGAGGGTGGGCTTGTTGTTGTTGATGGTCTTAGTGGTGATGGAGCTCTTGGTGGTGGTAGTGGTGCTGTTATTGGTGCTAATGATGCTTCTCTTATAGTATTTAAAATAAACCATTATGAGTATGATCATACTGTTTGTACAGATTTTGCCTCTCCAAGCGAATGTTCAGCATACAAATGTCAAGACTGCAAGGTAAAACATGATGTAGTGATTAATGCTATTAATGCATTAACTGCTTCTGTAAAAGAATTGACATCTAAGAGGAGTGTCATTCCATCAAAGAAGATTTTATATCTATTCACTCCATTAGAGATTAAGGCTAAGAGAAGAAGGAAAGTAATTTCCAAGCATCCAAAAAAGTGAAATTGTAACTTTTCTATCCGTGTGTTGTACTGATCAATGTACAATGTCCAAAGAAGAGAAACACGAGCTGAAGAAGGTGAATATATATGTCTGATCCAACTAACAAACAGATACATATCTGTTTTAACAGATAACATATCTGCTGAACATTATCAAACAGATATATACATCTGTTGCAATAGTTGAATAACTTATTTCATCAGATAAAGTATCTGTTGTAACATATGTCTTGTCTATTTTAGCAATAAAATGACTCTTTATACCGCTTTTATTTGTACTAATAGATGACCTGCCTACTGCAACAGATGAGTCATATATTGCAACAGATGGTTCATCCATTGGAAATTATCATACAAGTCTTTTTCATGTAGAAATTTATTCCAACAGTTGATTCATCTGTTGCAATAGAAATATAATCTGTTTGGGACAATGTTTGATTTGCTAGAACAGATGAGTTATCCTTTTTCATTTTGTTGTATCTTCATGATTAGCATTGACTAATTCTGGCTTTCTAGGTGGACGTATAAGCTACTGCTGAACAACATTGATAATATGCTACTCCTTTTATGAAAATACGGAGAATAGAAAATGCAAAAACCGTACGTAAGCGACAATAAAGATTCATGACGACCAAAGTGGAATTCCATAGCACCAGATGAAGAACAACTTATCCATATTGAGTAGATCTTTATAGCTTGAGTCTGTCAAAGTAATAACCTCACCCCTCCTTAGGAATCCTTGGCATCAATACTTAAATTATTGATGTATTTGTTAAGATCTGTACCCATAATAATTTTTTTATATTTCATTTATTCGTTGATTTATTTCAGCTAATTTCTGTAGGCTTTGATTTATTTTATTTTGTCTATAATTTTATTTTTTTCTTAGATTTGAACTTATTAATTGAAATGGAATACTAGATTTAAATATTGTAACAGATAATGTATTTGTTGCAACAGACAACATATCTGTTGGAAAATATCAAACAAATTTAAACATATGTTGCAACAGGTAGGTAATCTATTAGAAATTATCAAACAGGTCTTCATACTGTAGCAACAGATAGACTTAGAAAAATCGACATAATGCAACAGATGACCAACCCATTGCAACAGATAAACTATATGTCAGACGATATTCCAGCTTTTGACAGAATATTTTTCATCTTTTTCTTGGGAAAATTGTATGTTTTCAAGCAACCAAAGTTGTATTTAATTTTGGTTTTTAGTGTTTCAGGATAAGGAGCCAGCTGAGGGAAAAAACTCAGAAAATTAGAAGAAAAACACTTCTGACGGTCAAAATGGTGAATCGCCAGTCTTGCGACGGACCACTAGATTAACCATCTGGTCCAAACAGAGTCCATGACTTTAGAAGACCCAGCGACGACCTATGTGGTAGACCATCAGTCTTGTAATGGACCACCACGTTGGCCGTCAGTGCTAAACAAAACTAGGCATCCTAAAATGCTCAGCGATGACCAACATGGTGAACTGTCAACCTTACGATGGATCACCACTTCTGCCGTCAGGACTATCCAAAATTTGACTCTCAAGGATCATCAACGATGGTTAAAATAGTGGACCGCCAGTCTTGCGATGGACCACTACTTTGACCGTTGGTCTTATCCATAAAGTGACCTACCAAGATCAACAGCGATGGATCAAATGGTAGACCATCAACCTTGTGACGGACCACCACTTTAGCCGTCACTTTGGACACGGGTTTTATAATTTTGAATTTTAAATCCTGTTTGACTGGGAACATATAAATAACCAGTTTTAGGTTTTATTCTTTTTTATCTTTTATTACGGTTTTCCATACTTGAAACATATTGTTACATAGTTTTTCTCTAAGATTCATTCTAGAATTGGGATTGAGATTTCATCATTATTTTCTTTATTGAAGATTGAAGAACATTAATTGTGACTTTTGTAAGTAAATTTTGAATTAATTTATGAATAACACAATGACTTCTTCTCTTTCTTTTATGGAAATGTATGGCTAAGTTTCCATAACTTGGGTTATGGGAGCCTTGATGTGAACAGCTGATTGGGGGTTGTGAATCTAGTAGATTCCCATAATTAATTGATTTTGCATAAACCCTTCTTTACTTTAATGACTTTTCTTGGTTGCAAACTTGAAAAGTGAGCCCAAGAACATCACTTGTTCAAATAGAAAAGTGTTTGTTGGGAAAATAAAGGGTTTACATGAATCTAAAGGCTTTAACCTTTGGTTTGAGGGTAGATGGCCTAACTGGATCCACCCATATGAGGATAAAATTGAATTAATAATATGTTCCTTAAGTTTGAAAGAATTAAGGGATAAGTTACTCATTTAGGTTGAGAAACTAACGGGTAAACCATAGAATTCAATTACTCTTGCAATTAGAATTGTTCATTGGGAATTCAACATAGTTCACAAACCTAGATGCTTAAGCATCTTGGTAACCATAACTCTAGTTTGACTACTCATACTGAATTACTATTTGTAATAAAATCGACATTTGGATTACTTTTTGTGACAAACATTTGAATATAGTTGATAAATCAAAACCCCACTTTATTTTGGAACCCTTGATCAATAGTCTAATAACAACCACAATACTTAGTGAGCACATTATTCTATGTAGGATTCGACACCCAACCCAGTTGGGTTATATACTTGACAGTGGCCGCTTACACTTTCTAATGAGAGTTGTAATTTGGGAGTATCACCAGAACAGGTAGAATATCTGTTATAACAGATAGACAATCTGTTGCATTATAAAAATTCAAATTTCATTAGACATAAAAATATTGCCACTATATGTAAAAAAGTGAAAGTAACTTGAAATAAAAAAGGCAAAACTCATCGACAGTGTTCAGTTTAAACACCTAAAATAAAATAGGCATCAAGTAGACAATGTTCATTTTAAACACATAAAATAAAATAGGCATCAAATGTGTTAGTTTGTCACTTTTTGCCTTGTTGGCTACTCGCGTGTAACTCACGCAGCCAAGGCACGTTGAACCCCCATCTTTGTTGATTTGGGCCCCAACGATTATTTTTCTCCCATTGTCTTATATATTCATCTTTTTCCTAAAATTTAATCCTAAATTTCCAAATCTTTTTTTTCTTTTTCATCTTTTTTTCTCTATCCAAATTCATCTCGATTATTTATATTTTTTTCTGCATATTTTTTTTTCCAACTGAGCTTGACAATGTCGAGCTCATCTTCCACTGTTTTTTGTGACAAAGATTTTTGTTATTGTAAGTGTGGTCATGAAGCTCTATTAAAGACTTCTTAGACGCAAAAAAATCCAGGTCGTAGGTTTTTACTTGTAAGATTTTAAAGGTAATATTTTTTTATTTAATTAGTTGATTACTTATTGACTTGTAATTATTTTGTAATTGTGGTCTTATTTTTGTAGAAGTTGAGTGGATGTGATTACTTTGATTGGTATGAAGAACGACACCCTTCATAAGTAAATCGTGTAATCTGGGGTTTGTTGAAGAAAATCAAGGCTTTTGAAGAGAAACAAATTCCAGCAAGAAGATACTACATTGTTGGAGTTATTGCTACTGGTTTGGTGGTGTTGGGAACATGGATATTCAAGCCTAATTGCTGAACTTTTCATGATGGTGTATTTGTATTTGCTACTGGTTTGGTGTTGTTGAGCACATGGATAGTCAAGAGTAATTGTTGAAAAATATCAAATAGATTTAGACATATAAGGGTGTACAGACCAAACTGTCAAGTCACACCGAACCGACGAACCAAACCAAACCGAGAAAAAAACCGACTTATGGTTTGGTTTGATTGGTTTGGCTTTAGAAAAAAAAACTCGACCATTCTTGGTTTGGTTTGGTTTTAACAAAAAAAAGTCAAACCAAACCCGAATTAAGCTGACATAATATATATATATATATATATATATATATATATATAATTTCAAAATTTTTATACATAAAATATTAATTATAATCTACTTTTTAAATACTTTTTCAACTAGTTTTAGTAATTTTCAATAATTTGAAAGTAGATGTAGATATATATTTAGATTTGGGCCTTTAAGTTGTAATATTTGTCCATTAATTGCTAATTAAATGATCGAAAACCCAATATAAACTTAAAACCTAAACTTTTCACTCTTCATCTCACTTTTTAGTTTCAAGAG
>NC_061111.1:33908389-33933130 GCF_002878395.1 Capsicum annuum | reverse complement strand
CTACTTTCAAATTATTGAAAGTAGATGTAGATATATATTTAGATTTGGGCCTTTAAGTTGTAATATTTGTCCATTAATTGCTAATTAAATGATCGAAAACCCAATATAAACTTAAAACCTAAACTTTTCACTCTTCATCTCACTTTTTAGTTTCAAGAGAGTTTTCCGCTCCTTATTTTTTTATAATTATGAATTTTTACTTGCATATGAGTGAAAACATATTTGATGTAGTTTTCGATTATAATATAATTGTAAAAACCAATGATTATTTAAAAAAACCAAAAAACCCAAAAAAATTAACTAAAACCTAAACCGAAAAAATCAATTTTATGTTGGTTTGATTTGGTTTATAGTTTTAATACTGACATGATTGTTTTTTTTTTTTAATAAAAAATGAACCAACCCGACCTATGTACACCCCTACATATAGGTCATCTGTTGAAAATTATCAAATAGGTTTTCCCACTGTTTCAACCTAAGACTATATCAGCATAATGCAACAGAGGACAAACCTATTGCAACAAATAAATTATCTATCAGAACAAATAGAATATATTTTTCAACAGATGGACAATTTGTTGCATTATGAAAAATTCAACTATCATCAGACAAAAAAATTGCCCCTACATGTATGTATATGTATGTATGTAATGTAATGTAAAGTATGTAAAGTGAAGTGACTTGAAATAAAAAAATTGTTATTTCATAGGCTCTTCTTTTTACACAGGATCCAAGCATCCAATTAGTACTCCATAAGCCCAGACCTCTTGCATGTTTGCCATAGCGTTGTCACACAGAAAGGTCGTTGGCTTGACTATTTTTGTGTCGGTCAACAAACATTCGATGTGTGTAAGAGCGTGCGACCCGCACGCGACAACAATTTTATTTTTTGGAAGGTCCATGTCCTCGTTTCGACCTTCAAATTCCCATGGGTACTTCATCAACACTTTCATTGGCAAACAATCCATTTGTTTACTCTGCCTCAACAAGATGGAGAACAACTCCAACAATGGATGCATGTAGGTAAAAAAATCAACCTCGTTTAAGATAGGTAAGTTACAACAATAAACCTTTATCTTTCCCTCCTCGAGAAGTATCTCAACAGTCCGATAATATACGCCGTCCACGTTCATGACTTTAAGAGACCTTTTTGCCTTGGTCCAGCTCTTGCCTTGTGGATTTGGCCTCTCCCCTCTAACATATTTTACCATTTCTTCATTCCATTGGAACCTAGAAAGTAATGAATAAAATCCCTTGCCATCATGAGTTAATGCTAGGTTACTAAGACAATCATACCTATCCTTGAGATTCCTGTAGAAGTCGAGTTCCATTATCCTATCGCCAGCATCATAAGCTTCTAGGTAGGCTAATTGCCTGCCCCTCATGAGGCAAAGAATTTCTTTAACATATTGCGATATAAGAAGTCAATTTTTAAATAGGTTAGTAATTGTAAAGAAGAAAAACGTAGTGAAAGATTGAAAGACCCCGCAAAATTCCTAAGCTTAATTCAGTCCTTTAGTCTTGTAAAAGGGGTCCCAAACTTAGAAAATTCTAGCTAAGTTTCTAGACTTAGTTTATTTTTGGCCTTTGAAAGTTGGCAATCTTATTTCGTGACCTTAATGTCCTTTAATGGTCAGTATTCTTGCTAATTCATGATAAGGGAGGTCAATAGGCGTTCCCAGATAAGTTTGAGATTTTTTGGACCTCGTTTAGACAACATTTAGTGTCCCAAAACAGTGGACCAATGCGATCTTGGCGTGACGCGTCGCCTATCGTGTTGGTTAACATTGTTGCAGGTTGGCAGAGCCAAAAGTACTGAGGCTTGGTACGATCATGGTGTGACGCATCGAGTATCACATTGGTGCCATTGACGCGCCTCATCGCTCAATGCATCGGTGCCCAGTTTTAGTCATTAAATTACCGTGTCCTTAAGGTTAATTAGGTCATTTTCCTCGACCCTCAACCCTTATAAACACGAAATTTATCCCTCTTTTGGATAAATACATTCCTTATTCCATAATTGCTCAAGAACAAGAAACTCTAGGTGATCAATTTCAAGCTAAGGATTCAAGTTTTCCTCCATCAATATTCAAGAAATCGTCCACCTAAGTATGTAAAGTGTTCATCCAGGGATACCTTTCATCCTTGGAGTTCAAGAAACCATTTTTTTAAAGCTTGAATAATGATGTTCATGTTGTGGATTGAAATTGTATCCATGTTGTTGATTTGTATGGTTTCCATTATGGAATCTTTATGTATCCCTTGATATTATGTTAGCATGTGGATTAAATTTAATGAAATTGAGTTGATTAAAGTAGCCAAGATGTAATTGTTTAGTGTTCATGCCCAAGCCTAAGTATATGCATCCCATATGTTTGATAAAATGCCTATGTGAGTAGAATTGTATTTTATGATCCTTTGTTGATCTAAATGATGAACTTAGGCTACAACTAGATGTTCAAAATGACTCCCATGTTAAATCTATGTCTTATAATTGTTTGATGGAATGCTCATGAGACTAGAATTGTGAAATTATGATATGTTTGAATGCATTCCTATCTATGTACAAGATTATGAATATCAAGTGCTTCATGAAATCCCCCAATGATTGTATTATGAATTGTGTCTTATGGTTATGTATTCAAAGAAGTGTCATGTCTTGTTAGTTTTATGCTATCTAGTCCTGGGGGTATTTGTACCCGATAATTTAGCTGTGTTCCTAGAACCAGTGTTAGTTTTCAGTATACTCTCAGTCAAGCCATGATCCTTAGAATTCAGTCAGTCACATTACTTAGGAAAACTCAGTAAATTCAGTATCAACCCAGTCCTTCATAGTACTCAATAATCTCAGTAATCTCAGTCAGTTATTAGATCTCAGTTATATTTTGTCAGTCAATGAAACTTAGTGAAATCAGTCTAGTTTAGTCAATAACACGATCAGTGACAACTCAGTCAAGCCTAGTATAAACTAGGAAATCAATTCAATGTCAGTTGGGAGTAGGATTCAGCACCGAGTGAACCCAGGGATGAGGGCTCACCTGTTACCCAGTAGAGGGTGTGATCCTTAAAAGCAATCTTTGCATTCCTGAACTACATAGCCAGTGTAGGTTGAGATGTACCCCTACAAGTCTAGGTATTATACATCTCATTTGAGTTTTCCTACTAGGAGGGGTTGACGGAAGAGCTCTCTATCAGAGACGGTCAGAGAGGGTTAACTCGTAGCTTGTCTTTACCCGTGGCACGGTATTGACACCCTTCCAATTGGGGTTACAGGTTGGACCCCCACCAGTTCAAATTTAGGGAATGTCAGTTAGATGATTACTTCCCATAGTCTCAGTCTTAGTCTCAGTAAAAGAACTCAGATAGTTCTTCAAATTCAAGACTGTCAGATACAGTCACTCAGTTTAGTACGAAACTTAGCTAGTTCCATCAGAATCAGGACTGTCAAACACAGTCACTCAGTTAACTGTGTATCAGTTATACAAAACTTATGTTATCAGTATTCAGACTCAGTAGTCAGTATTATTATGATCTCATTTACAACTACGTATTCTTGCATGTGTTCTCACATTCATGTTATTCAGTTAATTAGTATTGTTCATGCATATGAACCCCATGCATTGAGCCTACCTCACTTTGTATACCAGTATATTCAGACATACTGACGCATACTTTTCTTCTGCGCTATGGTGTTTTATACCATAGGTTCGGACGCTCAAGTTCTCGATCGCACTTAGCTTTAGATTCAGCCAGTAGCAGTAGATTTGTAGTGAGTCCTCATCATTCGAGGATAGTATGATTATTTCATTACTTCATTATTTCAGTTTTAGTAGACGAATTTAGTTGGGGACATGTCCCATCAACTACACAATTTTTAGACAGTTTAGAGGCTTTCAGACTAACATGTTCAGACAGTTTATTTCAGTTTTGGTATTGATATACTGTATTTCTAGATGTTATGTTTTATCAGATATTTGAACCTTATGGCCTTTTAGCCCTTTTATTCTGCATTTATACAGTATATTATACAGTGGTCAGTTATAAATATCAGTCATGGGTTAGCTTATGGTCCTTCGAGATTGCTAGCACCATGTAGTATTTTGGGTATCAGATTTGAGGTGTTACAAACTTGGTGTCAGAGTCTAAGGTTTAATAGAGTCCTAGGAAGTCTGAAAAGTTGCATCTAGTAGAGTCTTATGCATGGGTGTGTTATGCGTCATATTTATGTATAGGAGGTTATAAGATGTTTTAGGAATAGTTTCCTTTCTTTTAGTATTCATGTCGTGCCAGTGAGCATGGGCTCAAATTTAACTCTCAGTGTAATCCATTTCTCCCTTTAAGTTTATAGAATATGCCTCCCAAAATAAGAAACAAAAATCAGTCAGCCCCTCAGCACGTTCAGGCAGATACCCTGGACGAGTATGTCTCCCATGCAGAATTCAAGATTGCATTCACTACTCTAGCCTAGTCAGTCACAGCTCAGAATGAATGGTCAACTGCTGTTCCGGCCAACTCAGTGGCCAATACTATTGCATCCAGGATTCGATACTTCACCCAAATGAATCCTCCCCTATTCTTAGGTTCTAAATCCGAAGAAGATCTACATGAGTTCCTCGACCAACTTTAGAAAGTCACAGATATCATAGGAGTGACTTCTAGTGAGAGTGCTGAGTTAGTCTCTTATCAACTACAAGATGTAGCTTATACATGGTTTAAGCAGTGGAAGGTAGACAGGGGCATAGATACAGAGCCTATAGAGTGGGAAGAGTTTCCTATTACCTTTCTAAACCGATTCTTTCCCCTAGAGCAGAAAGAATCCAAAGTGTTAGAGTTCATTAATCTCAGACAAGGTAGCATGAGCGTAAAAGAATACTCCCTTAAATTTACTCAGTTAGCTAGGTATTCTCCCTATGTAGTAGCAGATAGTAGATCCAGAATAAGCAAGTTTGTGTCTGGGGTATCAGTTAGAGTGGTTAAGAAGTGCAGGACTGTGATGTTGATTAAGGAGATGGACATATCTAGGCTTATGGTCCATGCTCAACAAATTGAAGAGTAGAAGCTTAAGAAGAAGGTGACAGAGAATAAAGAGCCAGAACAGGTAGCTATAGTTTTTCTTAGCCAGGATCGTAGGGTGGTAATAGTTCTCAACATAGTCAGAAGTTTTCAGTCCCAGTTCCATCCTTATCTAGTGCGCCAGTACCAAAGTTCAGAAATGACCGTAGGGATGGGCCACCAGGATTCAAATCCTAGGGTAGTGAGAGTAGGAGTTTTATTAATCCACTTTGCAAAGAGTATGGTAAGTATCATAAGAGGGTGTGTAGAGCCGACAGTGATGTGTGTTTCAGATATGGCGAGTTAGGTCACAAGTTCTGAGACTATCCTAAACCCAGCCCTCGAAGTCAGCACGATCGTCCTTCATCCCAGTTTGGTCGTCCAAATCAGCAGGGTGCAAATTCGAGTGCTATCAGTGGGCAATGCCCAAACAGACTCTATGCTCTTCAGTCCTGACAGAATCAAGAAAATCCTCCTGATGTAGCTATTGGTATGTTACCGATCCCTCATTTACATGTTCATGTTTCTTCAGATTCAGAAGCTTCTTTTTATTTTGTAACTCTTTACATAGCAGTGAACTTTAAGGTCAGACAAAATGTTAATAGGACCTTTCTCAGTCTCTACCCATTGGGTCAGCCTATCATAGCCGGACAGGTATATAGGGACTATCCGATTATGATATCTCAGAAAGTCAGTCCTTCAGGTTCTAATAGTAATACCAGTATGTGTAGGAAATCCATAAGGAAGGATGATTGTCGATCTATTCCTACCTCAGTGCAAAGTTTTGTACTTCAACTATCATGATACTTATGCATGATTTATGTTTCAGTCCTATGAATACAGCTTATATCCATGTGTTTTTCATAGAATAGTGTGTGTTTCAAGTTCCTAGTATGAGGAGTTCCAGTTCACCTAGTGATACGAATCATGTCCCATGAACACAAAAATTCTAGGCCCAGGTCATGCAACTCATGACTCATGCTCCACTTTTAGTGATCAGCTAAACTCAGATTATGTCATGTATACTCTTAGTTTAGATCCCTCGATGAATTTGTGGTTTTGATGCTCTATCCCTCGGGCCTCAGTTACAGTGCCAGTTCAGTAATCAATATTCAGTAAAGGACTCAGATAGTCCTACAGGACCATGGATTTCAGTTATCAGTTACTTAGCCATCAGAATTTAGTACTTTATTACCAATATAAACCTCAGTTATCAAAAACTATTATTCAGTTTTAGTTATAGTCTTAGTTACGGTTACAATCTTAATTACCATCTTATCTACATTCTCAGTCCCATCCCTAGCCCAGTAATCAGTTCAGTAACTCAGTTTAGTTTCAAGATTTCCCAACCATAGCATATGGCCATCAGTTACTTAGTTATTAGTATTTTAGTAACCCAGTTTATAGAATGTTTCTGAAATATGTTAGATGCCTGATGTTGCATTCTTAAGGTAATACAGTTTTCACTCACTCATCCTCAGTTACCCCATGTTACATAGTCAGTCATTACCTTCTATGCATTATACTCTACAATTTTAGTCCAATTGTTCAGACTAAGTTCAGTTATGTCTTATAGACCCAATATTCAATTATCAGTCCTTTAGTTAATCAGATGAGCGGTATATTTAAGCAGTTGTGCTTAATACCTATGTGAATATTTTGGTAGTCTTGAGTAACGTGTTGTACTAAGATGGAAAGTATAGTTGAAAGAGTGCAGGAGAAGTACTTTAGTTAAGTATAAGTTTTTAGTATTATTTAGTTTAAGTAGCCAGTAATTTAGTTTAGCAGTTAGGCAAACAAGTTCGGATGGTGTGGTTTCCCTTCGTTCCATCTAGTCGCACTATTTGGAGTCCCACGAATGTGATCATTCTAATATGGACCAACCAGGTATTTGTGTGCTCATTTTAGTTCATGTATCATGTCTTAGTTTTAGATCCCATATAGTCAGTCATAATTCAGTTCGTAGGTGCCTCCTGCATCGCCCTAGTTTTCCTCAGTATCTTACCTAAATTAGTATTCTTAGAGGGACCTAGTGTCCCAAGGGGGAGATACACTATAATCCCCCAAACTTTCATGAAGTAAACATGCCACTCTTTTTCCCCATAATGAATATAGTTAGGAATAAGGGGTACTCATAAGTTGACCCTCAAACTCCGACCTCAGCCGCAAGCCACGTATTTAATGTGCTTAGTTCAGATCATGATATTTAGTTTATATACCACATTTCAGGCTCAGATATGTTCCCATGTTCCCATTCACGCGTTCCCAGTAAGTGATCTCGGGTTCATCAGTATTTTTGGTTTAAGGTAATAGTCTTCCATGAATTCACTCAGTTCCATGTTCGAATTCTATTACAAACTTGGTATTCAGTTTCATGCTCAGATTCCCATTATAAACTTGGTATCAATTACCACTGCATATTCAGTCATATATTTATGTGTCTGTTCAGTCATGTATTCACGCATCAGATATGCATGCTCAGCTTGATAAATTTAGCTTATCAGTAATCACAGTCATGCATTCATTGAGTCAGCTATTCATGCATCAGATATACTTGTTCAGTATAATACATTCAGCTTATCAGTCATGTCAGTCATGTACTCATGTTTCAGTTGTTCATGTTCAGTATGTACTTTAGCTTATCATTTTTTCTATCTCAGTCAGTCACATTCGAGGATGAATATTCTCAAGGGGGAGATATTGTAAGACCCGCAAAATTCCTAAGCTTAATTCAGTCCTTTAGGCTTGTCATGGGGGTCCCAGACTTAGAAAATTCTAGCTAAGTTTCCAGACTTAGTTTATTTTTGGACTTCAAAAGTTGGAAATCTCATTTCATGACCTTAATGTCCTTTAATAGTCGGTATTCTTGCTAATTCATGATCAGGGAGGTCAATAGGTGTTTTTGGACAAGTTTTAGATTTTTTAGACCTTGTTTATACCATGTTTGGAGTCCCAAAATAGAGGACCAACGCGATCTTGGCGCTCCGCGTTACCTATCATGTTGGTTAACATTCTTGCAGGTTGCTAGAGCCAAAAGTACTAAGGCTTGGCATGATCATGGCGCAACGTGTTGAGTATCGCGTTGGTGCCATTGACGCGCCGCGTCGCTCAACGCATCGGTGCCTAATTTTAGTCATTAAATGGCCTCATTCTTAAGGGTAATTAGGTCATTTTCCTCGACCTTCAGCCCTTATAAACACAAAATTTCGCCCTTTTTTGGCTAAATAAATTCCTTATTCCACAATTGCTCAAGAACAAGAAAACCTAGGTGATCAATTTCAAGCCAAGGATTCAAGCTTTTCTCCATCAATATTCAAGAAATCATCTGCCTAGGTATGTAAAGTGTTCATCCAAGGATCCCTTTCATCATTGGAGTTCAAGAAACCTTTTTTTTAAAGCTTAAATAATGATGTTCATGTTGTGGATTGAAATTATATCCATGTTGTTGATTTGTATGGTTTCCATGATGGAATCTTTCTGTATCCCTTGATATTATGTTAGCATGTGGATTGAATTTCATGAAATTGAGTTGATTAAAGTAGCCAAGATGTAATTGTTTAGTGTTCATGCCCAAGCCTAATTATATGCATCCCATGTGTTTGATAAAATGCCTAAGTGAGTAGAATTGTATTTTATGATCCTTTTTTGATCTAAATGATGAACTTAGGCTACAACTAGATGTTCAAAATGACTCCCATGTTAAATCTATGTCTTATAGTTGTTTGATGGAATGCTCATGAGACTAGAATTGTGAAATTATGATATGTTTGAATGCATTCCTATCCATGTACAAGATTATGAATATCAAGTGCTTCATGAAATCCCCCAATGATTGTATTATGAATTGTGGCCTATGGTTATGTATTCAAAGAAGTGTCATGTCTTATTAGTTTCATTCTATCGAGTCCTGGGGGTACTTGTACCTGATAATTTAGCTATGTGACTAGATCCAGCTACAGTTTTCAATATACTCTCAGTCAAGCCATGATACTTAGAATTCAGTCAGTCACATGACTCCAAAAAACTCAATAAATTTGGTATCAGTCCAATCCTTCATAGTACTCAATAATCTCAGTCAGTTATTAGATCTTATTAGTATTTCATTAGTCAACGAAACTTAGTGAAATCAGTCTAGTTTAGTCAGTAACATAATCAGTGACAGCTCAGTCAAGCCTAGTATGAACTAGTAAATCAGTTCAGTGTCTACTCAGTTGGGAGTAGGATTCAGCATCGAGTAAACCCAGGATGAGGGCTCACCTATTAGCCAGTAGAGGGTATGATTCTTAGAAGCAATCCTTGTGTTCCAGAACTACGTAGCCATCGTAGGTTGAGATGTACCCCTACGAGTCTAGGGATTATACATCTCATTTGAGTTTTCCTACTAGGAGGGGTTGATGGAAGAGCTCCCTTTCAGAGAGGGTTAACTCACAACTTGTCTTTACCTGTGGCACGGTATTGACACCCTTCCAACTGGGGTTACAGGTTGGACCTCTACCAATTCAGATTTGGGGCATGTCGATTAGATGATTACTTCCCACAGTCTTAGTCTTAGTCTCAGTAAAAGAACTCAGATAGTTCTTCAGATTCAGGACTGTCAAATACAGTCACTCAGTTTAGTATGGAACTCAGCTAGTTCCATCAGAATTAGGACTGTCAGACAGAGTCACTCAGTTAACGGTGTATCAGTTATACGAAACTTATGTTATCAGTATTCAGACTCAGTAGTCAATATTATCATGATCTCATTTACAGTTACATATTCATGCATGTATTCTCACGTTCATGTTATTCAGTTAGTTATTATTGTTCATGCATATGAACCCCATGCATTCAACCTACATCACTTTGCATACCAGTATATTTAGATATAATGATGCATACTTTTCTTCTTTTCTATGGTGTTTTATACCATAGGTTCAAACGCTCAAGTTCCCAATCACACTTAGCTTCAGATTCAGCCAGTAACAGTAGATTTACAGTGAGTTCTCATTATTCGAGGATAGCATGATTATTTCATTACTTTATTATTTCAATTTTAGTAGACAGAGTTAGTTGGGGACATGTACCATCAACTCTACAGTTTCCAGACAGTTTGGAGGCTTTTAGACTAGCATGTTCAGACAGTTTATTTCAGTTTTGGTATTGATATACCATATTTTCAGATTCTATGTTTTATTAGATATTTGAACCTTTTGACCTATTATCCCTTTTATTCTACATTTATACAGTACATTATGTAGTACTCATTTACAGATATTAGTCATGGGTTAGCTTATAGTCCTTCAGGATTAATAGCACCGTGTAGCATTCTGGGTATCAGATTCGGGTCATTACAAAGCTATAATGGATGGTCCATCTATTGCAGAGGGTTCTCTGAATCTGTTCATAGATTACCTATCTAATGCAACTTATACAAAAGATAGGTAATATATTGCAATGGAACCACCACAAGTTTCACCAGAATACACATATGTTGCAACAGTTGACAAGTAGATTATAAGGCTAGGTTGGGAAAAGTAAAATTACCCTGTCCACATAATGCTTATGCATATCTATATTACTTCTGAAGTCTTCAATGGAAAAGGTATGGATGGGGTAATCTTTTGCGCCTTGCTTGGCCCATCGCAGATCCCTCTTCTTTTTGGCGCCAAGTTTTGCGTATCTGTCCACCCTCTTAAATGGACCCTGAACTTCTACATCTTTTGGAAAATGAGGAGCTATAATTTTTTTAGATTTTTGATTAGAGAGTACTTGGCTAATTGCTCTTTTCTTCCTCCTAACCGCCAGTGTAGAAATGTCTGGCTTCCTCACCTTTTTGGATGCTATGACACTCCTTTTGGATTTCAATTCCTCATCAACTTTAGAGATAACATCTACTTTTCAAAGAGTTTATCCTGGATATCCTTGCACTCTTTACATTTTCAATGAGAATATAAGGGTGAAGAGGGGTGAGAGGGACCGGTGTAAGGGTGAGACGGACCTGTGAGAGGTGTGTTTTCAAACATATTTATTTTTTATTGAGAATCAACATGCTCAACATCATGGCTGGGAGTAGCATCAACATGTCTTCCACCAACATTAACTCCACCAGTAATACCCCCAGAAGAAGCACCCAAATCTGTTGTAGTAGTTTGGTCATGAAGAGCCTCAACACTAGGTTGACCTTGCCTAACTGCTCTTCTTATGGCTGTTGCTCCAACCAATTCCTTCTTTATTAACTCTACCATTGGGTCTACTATTGTATCAACATGACCTAGAGTAATAAAAGAAGTCATCCCCAACTCCTGCTCAGTTGGCACGATCCATGGATGCATAACCTATAAAAAAGATAAATGCATTTAAATCATATAATATAATAATTTTCACAGTTAGGTTACATGTTAACACAGATAATTTATGCAACATATGATCTGTATGTCGCAACTGATTAACAATATACTAGATCAGATTACCCATCTGTTGCATAATTTATAGTATATGGTTAATCTGTTAAGAGTTGGGTTTAGAAAATCAAAGTAATAGATGGGTAATCTAATGCAAAATATCAATCGTCTATCGCAACAGATTACCTATCTGTTGCACCAGTTGGCACAGAACGGGTAATCTATCACAACAGATGTCCCATCTGGCGCATCAAATATAATAACTATTGTACCAAATATAACATCTGTTCAATATCTTTCATTGATTCAAATTATTTTACTTGAAAGAAGACATACTGCATCATTCGGAGGGTTAAAGAGATCAGCCTTCTTAATTCCTATGTTGTTCTTTGCAGCTAATCACCTAAATAACCTTGGATGAGAAATCTCATTCGGGTAATCCATTACCAAATTTCAGAGGGGAGGAATGACTTCAAATGTCCAAGCCTAAAAAATATAAACAGGCAGTAAGCAAAAAAAAGTCATATTAACTATATTCAACAGAAATTAATGGATGAGTAAAAATAGTGATTAATTTTACCATGAAACCCTAAGGAAAGCCGTATAATATGGTCGTCCCTGGGGATAGCTTTGTTAGTAAATATTGGATAGTCAAGTAGAAGCTGTCATATCCCCAGGGATAATTGTTGAATTTATCAAAATCCTCAGTACACACCAACAAATCATCTTCTATGACCTTGTTGACATTTCTTGCCAATATAATCGAATGGGTAAACGAAACTAAGCATAATTGCTCTCTGTACTGCTTTGGTATGGTTTTATCCTTTAGATCTATCATCAAATCCGATGCTTTGTAGCCACATCCAGAAATGTCCAACAACCCATCTATTTTTTTTTGCGTTTATTGGTTTTGTTGGGTGGCCGCTGGGACAATGCCTTCCCTCTATTTGATTATGGTGGTTTGGGTGTCCTACTTACCTTGAACCTTTTTCAGGGTGTTCCCTTGGCGATAGGTTCTTCTGGACGATCGCATCCCAAGCCTGTCACTATGGCAAACTCTTGCAAGCCAAAACAAACAGGCATGCCACAATAATTGATCCAGATTTCATCTATCTTTTTGACATCTCATCCAAATTGTTATCATATCTGACGTACTTGATCCTGCACTTTAGAAGAATATATACCATCCTTATTTGGAAATGGGAGGGAAGGTCCTCGGGCAGCTCGAGAAAGCATCCAAAGCAGCTCCTATCAAAAAGTTCATCTATGTTTTCCTTCTTCATAATATCCCTAAAATAATTAAAAATTTTCCCCAACTGACATTTAAGTACAAGTTCACCAGTTAGTTCTTTTGGGTCATCTATCGATATCGTAACTTGAAACCTGTCAATACCAATAGTTTTGACAGGATCATGCTGGGATGTCGATATTAATTCACGCCTCATTGGTGATTCATTATCATCATGTTGATGATCATTCTCTTTCTCACTGTCTAATTCCTCCTCTTTCTCACTTTCATTTTCTTCATCACCATCTACAGACCCTTGTCCACCTCCCTCAATGTTGTTTTCTTATCTCTTCTGAACTTTACTTTTTCCTGACTGAGATTGTTCAGGAAGCTCCTCTGAATCCCTCTGTACTGTAGCCTTTGTTGTTGGGTGGTCAGAACTTAATCCACTTTCACTTTCTTTTCTTTTGGGAGACATGATTTACCTACAAAAAACAAAAAGAAAAAATTACATTACAATTAATGTATGCATAAATTTTAAAAAATACATTATAAACACCACCAATAATGACACACCAACAAAAACTACCATAAACACAACCAACAAGGTCACAAACACCACGAATATTGATACCACCAATAGCTACCACAAATACCATCAACCAATGCCACCAACAGCCACCACAAACACCACTAGTGCCACAATGACGACCACCACCACCACCACCAGGACCACCAATACCACAAACACCATCTAACAATACCATAATAGTCAATGAAATACTGGGACAAAAACTAGGGCTTTCTCGAGTTCTTCTTATGATTTTACCATCAAAACTCAAAATTGTAAACCTATTCTTGAAGATAATACAACTAAAAGTCTTCTTTTTATCATTAACTTAAAAGCCCTTATTTTATAGAAAAATCCCTTCTCGAACTTCGTTACCTAGGAAGATAGAGAAAACGACAGATACAAGCAAGAATGGAGTTGAAAATAACACCTATGTGGTCAGAAATAAGAAGAAAATTGATCTGTTGTGAAGGGTTAAGCAATTTGCTGAGTAGTTGTTGTATTGTTGAGAGAGAAAAATGAGAGTGAACTCGACATTTGAAATGACGAAATGTTTTTCTCATAAATAGATGATTTATATAGGTTGATTTGTATTTTAGAAAAGAATGACAAGTTTTGAAAATTTTAATTTAGTTTGAATTAAACTTAATTATTTTTTAAAATTATAAAAGATATGCATAAATTTTAATCCTCTTATCAAAAGACTTAATTGAATTTGTAGTTGACCCTATGAGAACTCACCCCCAGTCTTAGATTAATCAATCAAGACATTTGTTGAACATATGAACTCAATTGAAATTGTATAAAAATAAATATTCGACCTGTTACAATAGATGACCCATCTATTGAAATTAATCAAATAGATTAAGTCATCTGTTGTAATAGATTACTGATCTATTGGACTTAATCAAACAAATTAAGTCATCTGTTGCAATAGATTAGCCATCTGTTGTAAATTATCAAATAGACACTGTCATCTATTGTAGTTGACCTTATGATCAATTAAGGTATTAATTAAACATATTAGGTAATAAGAATTGCATCACCTCAGAGTTATTGATCAACAACTCTGGTCGGAAGGAACACAATATCATCTCATCATGTATTTGCCAAAAGACTCAATAGAAGTTGTTGTTGACCCTATGAGAACTCACCCCTAGTTCTAGATTAATCAATTAAGATATTAGTTGAACATACAAGGTAATAAGAATTGATTCAGCTCAGAGTGATCGATCGACGACTCTAGTCGAGAGAAATGCAATACTGTCTCATCATGCTATTGTCAAAAGACTCAATTACAGTTGTAGTTGACCCTATAAGAACTCACCCCTAGTCCTAGATTGATCAATTAAGGTATTAGAACATATAAGGTAATAAGAATTAATTCATCTCAGAGTGATACGATCTCATCATGCAATTGCCAAAAGACTCAATTAAAGTTGTAGTTGATCCTATGAAAACTCACCTCTAGTCCTAGATTAATCAATTAAGGAATTAGTTGAACATATAAACTCAATTGAAATTGCATATAAATATTCAACCTGTTGCAACAGATGATCCATCTGTTGAAATTAATCAAACAGATTAAGTCATTTGTTGCAACAAATTACCCATTGTTAGAATTCATTGAACAAATTAAGTCATCTGTTGCAACAGATTACCCAACTATTGTAAATTATCAAATAGGCACTGCCATATATTATAGTTGATCCTATGATCAATTAAGGTATTAGGTAAACATATTTGGTAATAAGATTTGCTTCACCTCAGAGTGATCGATCGACCGCTCTGGTCAGGAGGAACGTAATACCGTCTCATCATGCATTTGCCAAAATCTCAATTGAAGTTGTAGTTGACCCTATGAGAACTCACCCCTAGTCCTAGACTAATCAATTAAGGTATTAGTTGAACATATAAGGTAATAATAATCGATTCAGCTCAGAGTGATCGATCGATGACTCTGGTTGGGAGGAACACAATATCGTCTCATTATGCAATTGCCAAAAGACTCAATTGAAGTTGTAGTTGACCCTATAAAAACTCACCCCTAGTCCTAGATTGACCAATTAAGATATTAGTTGAATATATAAGGTAATAAGAATTGATTCAGCTCAGAGTAATCAATTGACGACTCTGGTCAGGAGGAACAAAATACCATCTCAGTATGCAATCATCAAAAGACTTAATTGAAGTTATAGTTGACTCTATATGAACTCACCCTTAGCCCTAGATTAATCAATTAAAGCATTAGTTGAACATATGAACTTAATTGAAATTGTATAAAAATAAATGTTCAACCTGTTGCAGCAGATGACCCATTTGTTGAAATTAATCAAAAAAATTAAGTCATCTATTACAACAGATTATCTATCTGTTGGAATTTATTGAGCAAATTAAGTCGTCTGTTGCAACAGATTCAACAGATTACCCATCTGTTGTAACTTATCAAATAGGCGCTGCCATCTGTTGTAGTTGACCCTATGATCAATTAAGGTATTAGTTGAACATATTAGGTAATAAAAATTGCTTTACCTCAGAGTAATCGATCGATGACTCTGGTCAGGAGGTACGCAACACTGTGTTATCATGCATTTGCCATAAGACTCAATTAAAGTTATAGTTGACCCTATGGGAACTCACGCCTAGTCCTAGATTAATCAATTAAGGTATTAGTTGAACATATCAGGTAATAAGAATCGATTCAGCTTAGAGTGATCGATTGACAACTTTGGTTAGGAGAAACGCAATACCGTCTAATCATGCAATTGCCAAAAGAATCCATTGAAGTTGTAGTTGACCCTATGAGAACACACCCCTAGTCCTAGATTGATTAATTAAGGTATTAGTTAAACATATAAGGTAATAAGAATTGATTCATCTCAGAGTGGTCGATCAAAGACTCTGGTTGGGAGGAACATAATACTGTCTCATTATGTAATTGACTAAAGACTTAATTAAAGTTGTAGTTGACTCTATGGGAACTCACCCCTAGTCCTAGATTAATCAATTAAGGCATTAGTTGAACATATAAACTCAATTGAAATTGTATAAAAATAAATATTCAACCTGTTATAACAGATGACCCATCTGTTTAAATTAATCAAATAGATTAAGTTATCTATTACAATAGATTACACATCTGTTGGAATTCATCGAACAGATTAAGTCATCTGTTGCGATAGATTACCTATCTATTATAAATTAAGAAATAGGCGCTGCCATCTGTTGTAGTTGACCCTATAATAAATTAAGGTATTAGTTAAACATATTAGGTAATAAGAATCACTTCACCTCAGAGTGATCGATCGACGACTCTGGTCGGGAGAAATGGAATACTGTCTTATCATGTTCTTACCAACAGACTCAATTGAAGTTGTAGTTGACCCTATGAGAACACAACCCTAGTCCTAGATTAATCAATTAAGGTATTAGTTAAATATATAAGGTAATAAAAATTGATTCATCTTAGAGTAATCGATCAACGACTCTGGTCAGGAGGAATGCAGTACCGCCTCATCATGCAATTGCCAAAAGACTCAATTGAAGTTGTAGTTGACCCTATGAGAACTCGCCCCTAGTCCTAGGTTGATTAATTAAGGTATTAGTTGAACAAGGTAATAAGAATCGATTCAGCTCAGAGTGATAGATCGATGATTTCAATCGGGAGGAACGTAATGCCGTCCCATCATGCGATTGCCAAAAGACTCAATTGAAGTTTTAGTTGACCCCATGAGAACTCACCCTTAGTCCTAGATTAATCAATTAATGCATTATTTGAACATATGAACTCAATTGAAATTGTATAAATACAAATGTTCAACCTATTACAACAGATGACCCATCTGTTGAAATTAATCAAACAGATTAAGTAATCTGTTGCAACAGATTGCCCATCTATTGGAATTTATCTATTGCGACAGAATGACTTTGATGTTTTAAGATCTTTATTTTTAAAAGCAATTTAGGTATTTCCTGTCCGAGATAAAAAAGATAAAATACTAAGGCAGTAAAAAATATTACTTGGATAACTCAAAAATCTCCTCAGTGAGTCGTCTTATCTGGTATTTTGAATGACACCATCTCCCCGTGCCCCTCAATAGTTGTTAATGATTATTTAAAACCCATATCTACTCCCTCCATTTCATTTTTGTTGACCCTCTTTCTAAAAATATTTGTTTCAATTTAGTTTTCCCAGTGATGAAATCAAGAGGATTTTAATATGTTCTTCCAATAATACCCTTATGATTAAATGACTAAAAAAGTTGTATATATTCAAATTTATATTTTCAAAGCATAATTAATAAGACTAATTTGGTAAAATAGACCCCTAATAAATATTTTTCTTAGTGGATGTGCCAAGTCTATAGGGGAAGACTCAACTAATATGAAACGGGGGGAGTAGAATACTCTCTCCTTCAGCCATAAACTCAAGATGAGAAACTCAACTCATTTCTCTCTCTCTCTTCTTTATTCTCAGTTCTCTTTCTTTCCTTTTTTTCCTTTTTTTTTGGATGAGGATCCTTTCGGATCTCAACCTATCGATATCTTTTCTCGACCGAACTGGATGTTCTGATCCCTTTGTTTTTTTGACATTGCAGTTATGATTCACTATTGCTCTTTCCTTCTCATCTTCTTCTTTGTATGTTATTTAAATTAGATATTTACATCTATTGCTATTAGTGATTTACCCATTACCATTTTTCTATTTATTGAGAGAATTGAAGAAAATATGACTTTTAAGTCTTGAATGAATGAATTATTAATTTTATTCAAATATGCAAAAAGATTTATCTATTTTGAGAACTTTAAAAGCCTTGTTGTCAGTATAGTTTTTTTTATGTCTTTTGTTTGTTACTTTGGTGGTGGTGTTGTTGGGTGGTGGTGATGGTGTTGGAATATGTTGTATTTTTGTTGTTGATGGTGTTGGACCATATGGTGTTGTTTCTTTGTTATTGATGCTATTGTTGGTGGTGTTACAATAGTTTTCTTAACTGTTACAACCGATAAATCAGTTGTTGGAACAGACAAGACAACTGTTTGAGGAAATCAAAATAGTAGCATGGCTGATTTAATTTATTCCAATAGATGACCCATCTATTGCAACATGTCATCCGTCTATTGCAACAGATGCCTCATCGATTGAATAGATGGGAAAATATGTTGGATCAGATTGGTCATCTATTGATTCATTTAATTCTGTGTTACCGTTTTGTAATGTTCTTTTTGCTCTTCTCTTGTTTGACATCAAATGTATTTCTCTTGTTTGCAGATAAAAAGAAGTGAAACTGGATCAACTTTACTCGACCAGCATTAAAGGCTAGAGTAAAGATAAGTTCGGAGGAATAGGCTGCTTGTAGATGGAACCACTTTATATGTGGGAGGTATGTATTACTGATCAACCTATCGTGAAAACACATATCCAGTACAATGATTTCATGATTGTTGGTTCTTTACCTATTAGGCGTTAATCCTTCAAACAAGATATGACATTTTACAGTTAAGATTGTTAGGTTCGAACTGGTAAGGCTGAGGGACCAAGTAGGTGGTGTTGATACCCTGTTATAGTTTAATGAAGATTTTGCTAATGTTTATATATCAAGTTTAGAGAAGGGTTAAGGTTTTTAGTGGCAGTGTAAACATTCAAATAGCAATTTTACCTACTTTAAGGGTTCAATGGACATTTGAAAGGCCTCCGAAGCCTGTACTGCTGCAAACAAGAATGGAAATGATTATAGTTATTGCTCTGGTCCAAATTTATATGAATGGGTTGCTCGAGGAGACTATTATACAACAGAAGGTTATTGTAAGAATACTATGTGGGAAGAGAAAGGTGGAGAAGACCATATATCAAATGACCTTATTAAAGAAGAAACACGGGGTAGGAAGAGAAATGTAGCAAAACTGGTTGATGAAATTGATATAAAAAATGAAAAAACTGTATGAGCTATGAATGTGAAAGTTTATCCAAAAAATGAAAATCCACTAGTCATTCTTAAAAAAGAAAAATGCTCAAGTAGATTGGAATTGTGCACTTTATTAGGGGGATGCAACTAGCTAGCGTGGCCTGAATAAAGACCCACAAAATACAGGACTAGAACTCTAAGAAAGCAGCTTCACGAGCATGGAAGGTGGTAAGATTGTTGGTCAAAATTGAAACCTGAACCAACTACTCCTAAATTAAAAATAAGGGATCAATCCAAGGTGGTAATTTCTCAAGTTAAACTTGCATCCCATGCCTCTTGTTTATGGCTCTGGTCAGGTTAAAGGTAGTGGAAACAACAAGGCATGGGATTTTTTCCCAACTTCAGACCTTTTTATTTCCACTGCCATTGACCTGATCATAGCCACAAACAAAAGGCATGGCATGCAAGTTAGCCTTCAGAAATTGACGCCTTGGCTTCCCTTATTTTTACTTCTAGAGTTGTTGGTTTAGGTTTTATTCTTGACTGAAAATCTTACCAATCTCTTGTGCTCGCGAAGTTCTTCCTTAGAGTTCTGGTCCTGCACTTTGTGAGTCTTCATTGAGGCCACGCTCGCTAGTTACAGTCTCTAGCAAAGTGACTAGCTCTATTCCTCTTGACCATTCTTTTTTTCTTCAACGACTGATGGGTTTTTATATTTGGATACACTTCGACATTTGAAGCTCATTCAGTTTTTTCATTTCTTATGTCAATTTCATTGGCCAGGTTCTCTAGAAGTCCCTTACTTGCTTCCCTATGTTTTCTCTTAAACAAGGTATGAGATGATATATGGTCTTCTCCACCTCCCCCTTCCCGAACAGGTATTCTCCAAAGCACCTTTTGTTGTATTATATCTCCTCAAGCAACCCATTCATGGAAATTTAGATCAGGGGAATTTTTATTGGTTCCATCGTTGTTTGCTACAGTGTAAGGCTTTGGAGGCCTTTCAAAAAGTCCATTGCACCATTAAAATCGGTCCAATCACTATTGAATATTTATATTGCCGCTAAAAAATTAAACCCTTCCCCAGGCTTGACACAAAAACATGAACATAAACCATCATTAAATTGTAACAGGGTATCGACACCACCATCTTGGAACCCTTTGGCCTTATCAGTTCACACCTATCAAACAAAACTATAAAATGCAGGATCTTGTTTGAAGGATCAATGTCTAATCGGTAAAAAACTTCATTCACAAAATCATTATACTTTATATGTGTCTGTCACGGTAGTCTGATCAATAATACATAACTCCCATGCATGAAAGTGGATCCATTCATCTGGACGCACCTTATTCTTCCTACCCCATTAAGACATGTCAGATAGTGTTTATTCATCTGCACGCATGTGATGACTATTAAAAAGAGGTGAAGAGTTGTGGCTTTTTATCTAACATATTCAAAACAGCTGATGAACCAAATTCTCCATCTATTTCAACTGATGAATCAGTTGTTAGAAGAAATCAAAATATCTTCTCTAATATATTATCCATCCGTCACAACAGATAATCCATATATTGTAATAGATGTTGCAATAGATGGTAAATTTGTTACGACAGACCAGACAGTGTTTATTCATCTCCAAACATGTGATGACTATTAAAAAAGAGGTAGTTGTGACTTTTTATCTAACACATTCAAAACAACAGATATATCGAATTCTCCATCTGTTGCAACTGATGAATCGACTATTAGAAGAAATTAAAATATATCCTCCAACAGATGGTCCATATATCGTAACAAATAATACATATGTTGTAACAGATGTTGCAAAAGATGGTAAATCTACTGCGACAGACCAGATAATGTTTATTCATCTGCATGCATGTGATGACTATTAAAAAAGAGGTGAAGAGTCATGACTTTTTATCTAACACATTCAAAATAGCAGATTAATCGAATTCTCCATCTGTTGCAACTGATGAATCAGCTGTTAGAAGAAATCAAAATATCTCCTCTAACAGATGGTCCATCTATCGCAACAGATAATACATATGTTGCAACAGATGTCTTATCTGTTGCATATACAAACCATCTGTTGCAACAGATGGTAAATCTATTTCGGTAGACCATTTATTGCACATACAGACCATCTATTGCAACAACTCAATAATAACGACTGTTATCAAGTCTCAAACTATTTTGAAAAGGTGAGAAGTATTAATGTAAAAGAAAAAGTTGTGACTTTTCACAAAAAATAAAATTCCACCAGTTTGAATATAATTAATACAATGAAGCTGAACAGTCGTGCTTTTTGGCCTGACACATCCAAATTCAATCCTCTATAAATAGGTCCCTCCTTAATCTTCATTCTACTCAAATTTATTTATTTCTTGCATTTTTTTTCATGTGACATCTTCAATGTCACACCCCTTTTTTATATGTACTCCAAAAAATGGTATATTTTAAAGGTCAAAAGGGTTTTATTATTTAAGTGACAAGAAGTGAAAGTTTGTCTCGGAAAAGGTTTATTTGCATTTTTTATTCAGAGTCGCCACTTGGCATAATCCGGTGTGCCAAGTCACCTTTGAAAAATCCTTTTCGAAACCATTTGACTCTTAAAATGGTTTGCGAACAGAGATTCCAGCTAAGGAATTCTGTTGACCGAGGGGAAGGTGTTAGGCACCCCTCGATCCCGTGGTTCAACCACGGTCCCTTGGCAGAGCGTATCGGCTAAATTGACGTTACAAATGCATAAACCACACAAAAGCACGCAAAATAATCAAACAATAACAAAACAAAACCGTCCAAAAAATGTAAATTCCAATCCAATTATACAGTCCAAAAAAAAAAACAAAAATATAAATCCTAGTTTAAACTAAATCTAGACTAAGCTCCAATGTCTTACCCGACGCCGCGGGCCTTCATCACGATCATTTTCCGCGTACAAAATTCTTCGGGGCATTCCCCGGTGAATAAATACAAATTACCTCGGGGCATTCCCCGGTTAAATAAATACACTTTCCAAATACGATAAACAAAACATTCAACAAATATTCCAATCATTCCAACACTACACCAATCCTAAACTTGCCTACCCGAACTTACTATTTGCCTACCCGCACGACGACATATCGCATTCAACATCAACAATGTATCAAAAATATCATAATATTTACTTTTATCATTTTTCGATTCCCGTCCCCAAATTTATTTCAACCAACATGATTAAATAAGTCATCAATCAAATCAACCACGGTAATAGCGATTTCTCCAACATAATACCGAAACAGATCACCACGTCATAATCATCAAACAAACACTAACAACGAAGATTCAAACCAAACACACAACAAATAAATCATCCACACCCACAAAAAAAATCAAGATAAAATAAAGATTCAGTTAGAAGAAATGAACCTCGATGAAATTGATTCTTCACGATAATAAAGAAATTCGAAGACCAAAATACTCGACCAGAGAACCTCGATCGCGATGAATCCAACTTAGTATAGGGAAAAACTAATAGGACACCTTCAAAACCAGCGAGACAAACTTTGTTATACGAAACCCAAATGATAACGACGATGCAATTTGATAAAGACAACTCAAAATCCAATATTGATGATGAACCAGGAAATAGACGAAACCAAAACCCAAAACCCAACGCAGATCGAGCTCCGATGACCTCCGGTGATGAAGAGAACGGCGGCAGTGCCTGTTCTCCAGTGGTGACCGGAGCTGAAGCTGTCTACGGCGATGCTGTTTCGCCAGTGCCGGTTGAGGACGATGGGCCGTCGGTTGGTGGTTAGTTTATCGGCGGCGAGAGAAGAAATTCGGTGAAGCTAGCGATGGCATTTGTTGTTGAGTTGGCTGCCGTGGTGCTCCGTCCATCGATGGCCGGAGAGGATATAGGCCAAAGGGGAGAGAGATCGTAGACAGAGAGAGAGAAGTCAGCGCCAACGCCGGCGCCGTTGTCGTTGTGGTTGAGGTTTCGGTGAGGTCTGTTGAGAGAGAGTGTGTGTGAGTCTAGAGAGAGAAGGAGAGAGTCCGGTCCTTTTTTTTCTTTGCACTGTTAATCCCAAAAAAATATTCTCCCCCTGCGTATGTGTTTATCTGTGTATATATATTGTATTTTTCCCTTTTTGGTCCTTTCTTTTTGGACAAGAAAAAGAAGGGGGAGGTATGATGTGGGGTAGGGGTAAGGGGTAAGGTATGGGGTGGTGAGGTGGTGATTTGTCATTTTCTTATTGGAGAGGGTTATTAGGGTGTTAAAAGAATAAAAGTTTGTTAGGGATTTTGTTGAGAGTTACTTTTTTGTATTTTTTGTGGGATGCAATCACGTGGGTGAGGGTACATGATATGATAAGGTAAAAATGAATAAAATCGAACTTTTGAGGGGGACAAAATTACGTGTCTACATCATGCCCCGTTTGAATGTAAACACGCAGTGTTTTCAGACAAAGAAGTAGACAACGAGATAGGATTTTGTCCCGACCATTATTCAAAGGAAGAAACAGAAGAAAGAAGGACTACCGGGTCTTGAATTAGGACAGCCTACCCACCCAAGTTATGAGGGGATCAAGTGACAAGTATCTCCAAGGATTGGATGGAGATGGACTATACCGAGTTGGAGAGTCGAGTAAGGTTCCGTCGAGGTTCTGGTCTGCGGCTCTGTTATTACATCAAAAATGGAAATACAACTTAAAACATAAATGAAATTACAAAAATCCTATCTATACAACTTTTGTTGGTTCTTGACTCGACTTTCATCACCCTATTCTTCTGGCGGGCCCCTGACTTGCCATTTCTTTCAACTTGTTGCTTGGTTTTCAATTACTTCGCTTTGTTGCTTGACTTTTCGTTTCTTCACCCTATTCTCCAGGCGGGCTCCTGACTTGTTGTTTCATCACCCTGTTCTTCAGGCGGCCTCCTGACTTGCTATTTCATCACCCTGTTCTTCAGTCGGGCTCCTGAAATCAAAAATTAAAACTAGAACGAAAATTATCCCAAACAAGAATAATAATAAAGTAGTATTTCATTTTTGAAAGCGTTGTCCCATTTTCCAGGGGGGTCCTGAACAGAGAGTAACGTCCCATTTTTCAGGAGGGTCCTGAATTGAAAGTAAATTCCCATTTTTCAGGAGGGTCCTGAGCATAAAGTAAAATCCCATTTTTCAGGAGGGTCCTAACCAGAAAGTAAAATCCCATTTTTCAGGAGGGTCCTAAACATAAAGTAGAATCCCATTTTTCAGGAGGGTCCTGAACAGAAAGTAAAATCCCATTTTTTAGGAGAGTCTTGAACATAAAGTAAAATCCCATTTTTTAGAAGGGTCCTGAGCAGAAAGTAAAATCCCATTTTTCAGGAGGGTCCTGAACAGAAAGTAAAGTCCCATTTTTCAGGAGGGTCCTGAACAGAAAGTAAAATCCCATTTTTCAGGAGGGTCCTGAACAGAAAGTAAAATCCCATTTTTCAGGAGGGTCCTGAACAGAAAGTAAAATCCCATTTTTCAGGAGGGTCCTGAACGTAAAGTAAAATCCCATTTTTAGGAGGGTCCTGACCAGAAAGTAAAATCCCATTTTTCAGGAGGGTCCTGAACATAAAGT
>NC_061111.1:33905631-33908289 GCF_002878395.1 Capsicum annuum | reverse complement strand
TTCTGTTCAGGACCCTCCTGAACAGAAAGTAAAATCCCATTTTTTAGGAGGGTCCTGAACAGAAAGTAAAATCCCATTTTTCAGGAGGGTCCTACGCAGAAAGTAAAATTCCATTTTCAGGAGGATCCTGAAAAGAAAGTAAAATCCCATTTTTCAGGAGGGTCCTGAGCAGAAAGTAAAATCCCATTTTTCAGGATGGTCCTGAACATAAAGTAAAATCCCATTTTTCAGGAGGGTCCTAAACATAATGTAAAATCCCATTTTTTAGGAGGGTCCTGAACATAAAGTAAAATCCCATTTTTCAGAAGGGTCCTGAGCAGAAAGTAAAATCCCATTTTTCAGGAGGGTCCTGAATAGAAAGTAAAATTCCATTTTTGAGGAGGGTCCTGAACATAAAGTAAAATCCCATTTTTCAGGAGGGTCCTGAACAGAAAGTAAAATCTCATTTTTCAGGAGGGTCCTGAACATAAAGTAAAATCCCACGGATGTGCATTTTCAATGGTAACTTAATCAAGTGAAATGAATTTGCCCCTGTTTCAACAAAGAAAATTTGTCAGTTAATAACTTAGTGGTGCCTTACAGATCTTGGCTTTTCAGGTATCTGCCCCAGCACTCACTCCTTTCATCTTTGTTCTAAATTGCTAACACCTACCCTGTCTTGCTGCATAATTGACCCAGATCCAGATTGAGGGAAATGAGTTCTGACTCAAACAATGGGTTTCCATTTTACCATGCCCCTGAGGTGCATTCTTTTTCCAAATCTGAATGCTTCCACGGATCCAATAGTCTGTCGGTTGATAGACTTCCTTTGCTTCGTGTTGAATTACGGTCATATTTCTTTCCTGGGCTGTTCCTTTGCTTTTCCTCATAAAATTGGAAAGACTGGTAGTAAATTTTGAAATCCTTTCTCGCTTGTTTTGACACAGACTTGACTTAAAATGTAAAGAAATGATGGTGACTTTTATTTTGATAAATGACATAAAAAGACAAAAAAACATGAATATATAAATGAAAAAAGGGCAGTGTCCCATATTCAAAAAGAAAACTTATCTGAATACGACAACCAACTCCAATGAGTATGACATGCATTTTGGATTGAGCTGCCTGATCCTCCTATCCAGACTCCCCATTTGTTGTTGAGTTCATACCTTTTGCTGCTGAGCCGCTTCTTCAAATCCATTGGAATCATACATCACATTCAACTGACGACATCTTAAGAGACTTTCGTCAACAAATCTCTTTCTTTTTACTTTTTGCTTTTCTCTTGAACTCTCCATCGTCTTACGGTGCCCGAGAGGGTTTTCACCAATAAGACTCTCTTATTTTTATTTCTCTCCACTCACCATCGCCTTATGATGCCTGCAAAGTTTTTCACCAATAAGACTCTCTTATTTTCATTTTCTGTCAACTCACCATCGCCTTATGATGCCCACGGGGTTTTCACCAATAAGACTCTCATTTTTTTATTTTTTCCCTGATTTCTTATGCTGAGAGATCAGTGGTACTTCATAATGTATCATCATATCCATTGCATGCTTAGCCTTAATATTATCAAAAATTGATCTGAAGGACTTTCTTTGGTTGTAACTTGGCTTTTGGTTAAGGATAGAAAAGATAGTAAGGGGCTCAAACGATACTTAAAGTAGGGGTGGGACTTACAACTTTTGGTATTGACTCAAACAACACATTAACTCATGTCCTAGCTTCGTTGACTGGGTGAATCTTAAATCTTTATTTGGTTAGATCGAGCTCGAAATAGGGCAGCCTACGTATCTCACTCCCGAGAGAGGAGAATCGGGTCGGACGTAGTTCCATCGGCTTGTTCTTTGTTTTGATTTGATTTTGATTGATTGATTTTTTTTTATTTTTTTTATTATTTTTTTCGACTCTTCTTTTATTCTTATTTTCTTGACATTTATCTTTGACTCTATTTTGATTCCAAAAGAGGGATATGAAATAAAAATAAAACGAAGCTCAAACGGGTAAATAAGGAATGACACAATGTTTGGATAGAAGAATAAAATGCCTTCATCATATCAATCTTCAAAATGCAAGTACTAAACATATAATAAAATCAACAAAGGATCAAATATCATACATAGTATCTTTTGACCGCATCAGCATTGATAGCCATTTCTGCCATTTTGCCTTCAATATCTGTCAAATATAAGGCTCCATTGGGCAACACTTTCTTCACAACAAAGGGACCTTGCCAGTTAGGGGAGAACTTGCCTTTTGCTTCAACCTGATGAGGAAGGATACGTCTCAATACCAACTGACCAACTTCAAAATTCCTGGGATGAACCTTTTTGTTATATGCTCGAGCCATCCTCCTCTGATACAACTGACCATGACACATAGACGCTAGCCTTTTTTCCTTAATCAAACTCAAATATTCGAGTTGGGTTTTTACCCATTCGTCATCATCAATCTCTGCCTCTACAATGACTCGAAGAGAGGGAATTTTAACTTCTGCAGGGATGACTGCTTCTATCCCATACACCAATAAATATGGAGTTGCCCCTGTTGAAGTACGAATCGTGGTGCGATAACCTAGCAATGCAAATGGCAATTTTTCATGCCACTGTCTAGACCTTTGTATCATTTTTCACAGTATTTTTTTTATATTCTTATTGGTGGCTTCTACAGCACCATTGG
>NC_061111.1:33890945-33905531 GCF_002878395.1 Capsicum annuum | reverse complement strand
TTCATGCAACTCAACAGGAGGAGAACGTATCAGATCACCGTGTACCTAACATTGATGACACTTCTGAACAAATTGAATAGAATCCCTTTCCATAGTAAGCCAGTAATAACCTGCTTGAAGAATCTTCTTTGACAAGACATAACAGTTCATATGCGACCCGCATACTCCAGAGTGTACTTCAACCATGATTGCTGAGGTTTCTCTTGCATCTACACACCTTAAAAGTCCCAGATCTGGGGTCTTCTTATATAAGATTCCCCCACTTAAGAAAAATTCACTAGCCAAACACCTAATAGTCCTCTTTTGATTGTTGGTGGCATATGATGGGTATTCTCCTGACTGAATGTACCGCTTGGTATCCAAGAACCAAGGCTCTCCGTCGAGCTCTTCTTCAACCGTATTATAGTAAGCATGATGATCACGACTCTGTATATGCACTGGATCGATGTAGGCTTTATCAGGATATTGGAGCATTGAAGACAAAGTGGCTAAAGCATCAGCAATTTCATTACGAATCCTTAGAATATGCCTAAATTTTACTAACACAAACCGTTGACATAGCTCCTGCAAGCATCGTCGATACGGGATGAGCTTCAAATCTCGTGTCTCCTAATCGCCTTGAATTTGATGGACGAGCATATTTGAATCTCCCAACACCAATAATTCTTGGAATCTCATATCAACAGCTAACCTCAAACCAAGAATGCAAGCTTTATACTCTGCCATATTGTTAGTACAGTAGAATCAAAGTTGTGCTCTTACCGGGAAATGTTGTCCCGATTCAGAGATAAGAACTGCACCTATTCCAACTCCTTTCATATTGACAGCTCCATCGAAACATAACCTTCAACCAGGATCACCATCTATAACGACTTCATCGACACACGATATTTCTTCGTCAGGAAAATATGTCCTTAATGGCACATACTCTTCATCGATGGGATTCTCAGCAAGATGATCTGCCAAGGCTTGGGCTTTCATAGCGGTTCGAGTCACATAAACAATGTCGGACTTGGTAAGAAATATTTGCAACTTTGCCAATCGACCCGTCAGCATAGGCTTCTAAAAGATATACTTCAAAGGATCCATGCGGGAGATGAGATAAGTAGTATAGGATGAGAGATAATGCTTCAACTTCTGTGCTACCCAAGTTAGGGCACAACACATCTTTTTAAGAAGAGTATACCTAGCCTCATATGCGGTGAACTTCTTGCTAAGATAATAAATAGCCTGCTCCTTTTTGCCTATGACATCATGTTGACCCAAGACACAATCGAAAGAATTGCCCATGACTGATAAATATAAGATCAAAGGCCTACCAGGCTCCGGGGGTACCAGCACGAGCGAATTTGACAAATATCTTTTGATTCGATTGAACGCTTCCTGACATTCTTCAGTCTATTTTACCGCAACACTCTTTTTTAGCAACTTGAATATGGGCTCACAAGTGGTTGTGAGTTGAGCAATAAACCTGCTAATGTAGTTCATTCTACCAATCAAACTCATCACCTCCGTTCTATTCTTGGGCGGGGGCAAATCCTGAATGGCTTTGATTTTTGAGGGATCCAATTCAATTCCCCGACGGCTGACTACAAACCCCAACAGCTTTCCAGATGGAACTCCAAATACACATTTTGCCGGGTTGAGTTTGAGATTATACCTGCGAAGCCTTTCAAAGAACTTTCTTAAATCTTTAACATGGTCGGCCTGACTTTTTGACTTAATAATCACATCATCCACGTAGACCTCAATCTCCTTATGCATCATATCATGAAATATAGTGACCATGGCTCTTATGTATGTTGCTCTAGCATTCTTCAAACCGAACGGCATCACTCGATAACAATAAGTCCCCCATGGTGTGATAAAAGACGTCATCTCTGCGTCGTCATCATCCATAATGATCTGGTGATATCCGATATAGCAATCCACAAAAGAGGCAACCTCGTGTTTAGAACAGTTGTCTAACAAAATGTGGATATTAGGCAGTGAAAAATCATCTTTCGTACTTGCTCTATTCAAATCACGGTAATCAATACACACTCGAATTTTGCCATCTTTCTTTGGTACGAGAACAACATTGGATAATCACATGGGATAGCGAGCTACTTGAATTACTTTGGCTTCAAGTTGTTTCATGATTTCCTCTTTAATTTTAATACTTACATCCGTTTTAAACTTCCTCAACTTCTAGTTGACAGAAGGGAACGCGGGATCAGTTGGCAATTTGTGAGTCACTAATTTAGTGCTTAAATCAGGCATATCATCATAAGACCATGCAAAAATATCCTTGTAATCAATTAATGCTTGAATCATTCCATCTTTTAGCTGTGGCAAAGCATGTACACTGATTTTAGTTTCCCTAACATTTTCTTGATCCCCTAGATTTATTGGCTCAGTCTCATTCAAATTAAGATTCGCTTTGTCTTCAAATTGTTCCAACTCTTTGCTTATTTCTTCTAGTGCTTCTTCTTCATCATATTCCTCATCCTGCATCATTACATCTTGATTAGTTTGGATTTTAAGATCAGGCTGAAAATTCCACATGCATGTCATGTCATTAGAATCAGCATAAAGAGAACTGTGTAAGAAAAGAAAAAACAAAATATATTAGACTCGAAAGAAAAGGGACATTGCATTTCATTAAATAAAAGATAGAAGGGTTTAAACATAGATACCAACATAACATAAACAAACTAAAATCTAACTTCCAACCCTAAAATAACTCGGATAAACAGAAAGAAAAAAAATAAACTATCAAAACTCCCTCCTGACGGGGAAAGGAGTGACTTCCCAATTATTGAGCCGGACAGCTGGACCTATGAATTGCACGTCGGCCATACTGGTACCTTTTCTTGCTTCGACCATATCAACTTCAATAAAAAGGTTCAGGAAGTCATCAACCAATTCAACTTCAAATTTCACATGCTTCGTGACACCATTCTTAACAAATGATTCACTGAGTAGTGGCATTGGGTGAGGGAGTGACCATATTTCCTTTTTCCTTCCCTTGGCTTTCTTCAGATCTTCAGCTGTAGGCTCAAATCCCAGACCAAACGTGCCCATGTTCTCACTCGGGCATATGGGATGAACTATACCATGCATAGATGCTCCCAAACCCTTTCCTGGCTCGAATCCGTATTTCTAAAGTTCACTCACCATCATGATAGAAGCAGAAGACAATTACGGTCCCGGTATAGCATGTCATTCAGGGATACGACTCACTGGCACTGTATCAAAAATTTGATAGACGAATGTCTGCTCTACGTTATTTGCTTCAATAAGAGACAAGGGAGAATCTTCGTAGGCTGACAAATCTCCTTCACCATGAATAACTACTTCTAGCCTGTCATGCTCAAACTTAATCATTTGGTGCAGTATAGATACAACCGCCTTGGCCTTATAGATCCACGGCCTTCCCAACAACAGATTGTAAGAGGAGTCTACATTCAATACTTGAAACTCTATGGCAAACTCAACAGGCCCTATGGTCAACATTAGTTCTATTTTGCCAATGGAATTAGATTTTACACCATCAAAAGCCCTAACACATACATTGTTGGGCCTGATCCTGTCAGCACCAATATTCAACTTTTGCAAAGTAGAAATAGGGCAGATATTTGCACCTGAGCCTCCATCAATCATGACATGAGTGACGTAGAAATCTTCATACTTTATAGGCCCCGGTTATGCCCTGTACCTTCAACAGGCAATTCATCGTCAGAAAAGCTGATCCGATGACCTCAAAGATTTTTCCAACCATTTTCTCAAGTTGGTTGATTGTAATCTCCCTTGGAACATATGCTTCATTTAATACCTTCAGTAAAACATCACGATGCTCCTTGGAGTGCAACAGCAAAGATAAAAGGGAAATTTGAGCAGGGGTTTTCTTCAACTGCTCTAATATTAAATACTCTGGCAATTTTATCTTTTTCAAAAATTCTTCGGCTTCTTCTTCAGTGATAGGCTTTTTGATAGATGACGGTCCACTCACCGTTGGCTTGGACTTTCTTAAGCTTTCAGGCACGAAGCATCTTCCTGATCTAGTCAAACCCCTTACCTCATCTACATCTTCCACAACTTCTTTCCCATGATAGGTCATCACAGTCCGCTTATAATTCCAGGGAATTCTTAATATCAACTATCGGAGGTTGGGTCACCGATTTGAGGACAATAGGCGCTGCCAGCGCTCCTTTCACCGTCAAGATGGGCTGACTCAAAGCTCCCATCACTGTCAACTTAGGTTTATCCTGGCTTAAATCAACATACCTTCTGGTGCCCTGTACTGTAATCAGGGGTTTCTTTGTGCTTTCTTGGGCTTTATCTTCTCTCATTCCTTCCTGGCTCAATGACATCGCTTTCAAAGACTCCGCTATATTCACCGATTTCTCCTCAATGGCCTGTATCTTGACAATAGGCTTATAACCCCTCAAAGACTCTTTCCTGTCATATATCAATTCTAATATATTGGCTTCAGCATGGGTTGGCAGTGGATTCATGTCAATTAAATCTTGGGTAGCTCTCTTTAAATGCCAGTATTTCTCAATATCATGGCCTGGCATGTCAGAAAAGTACGCACACCTTAAAGAATAATCAAGATTCTTCATCGGTGGATTCGAAAGCCTTCCTTAAATTGGGCTTAAAACCTTCAACTTTCTCAACCTATCAAACAAGCTAGCATATGACTCCCCAAGAGGTGTGAATTGATTTTTGACCGCCTTCTTCTTCTTATACTCGGGCCTAGGATGAAAATTGGGTCTGGAGGGGTTTTGGTAATTTGGTAGAGCGAATGGACGATTTTGTGGAGCTTGCGCGACCATTGTGGGTAAGAAGGGGTTTGGGCATATGGCTATGGTGGAATGGAATATAAAGGGTTTTATGGAGGGTAGTAATAGTGGGAAGGAATATATGGAGCCTGGGTGTAGATTTGGGCTTGGGATTGGGGATAGGGACGAGGTGGTCTTTTGGGATAGGAATGGGTTCCAGCTACGACAGTCGCCACATCCTCTTTCTTCTTTTTACCTACAAATGCGCCAGATCCACCTTGAATCGCTTGTGTGGTAGCTTTCAATGCGGCAAAACTCACTATTTGGCCGGTCTTAATTCCGTTCTCTATCATCTCCTCCATTTTGAGGACTTCCATAAAAGACTTTCCCATTATCGGAAGTAAATATTAAAAATAGGTCTCATCCTGCGCCTGAATGAAAACTTCTACCGACTTACTTTCTTTCATTGGAGGCTTTACCCTGGTGGCCTATTCACGCTACCTTATCGCGTATTCCCTAAAACCTTCAGTGCTCTTTTTCTTCATGTTGACCAAGGATTTTTCATCCAAAATCAGGTCGATGTTGTATTGAAAATTTTGAACAAATTTAGAATCCAAATCATCCCAGCTATTCCATTTATCGATGTCTTGGTTGATAAACCATTCTGAGGCCAGATCTGAAAGACTCTCGCCAAAGAAGGCCATGAGCAATTCTTCCTTTCCTCCTGCAGCCCTCCACTGGTTGCAATAACGTCTTAAGTGTGCCACGAGATCATCGTGTCCTACATACTTCTCGAACTTAGGCAACTTAAAATCGGGGGGAAGGTTGATGTCTGGGAACATGCAAAGATCTTTATAGGAAACACTCCTATAATTTCCGATTCCTTGCAAATTCCTGATTGCCTGCTCTAAACTTTTCAATTTTTGGGCTATGATATCCTATTCCTCTGCTACGACAGGTTTCTCCATATCAAATGGAAATGCAGGCGGTTGAGTGTACCCATATGGTTCATTCATTTGCAAAGTAGGCTCCGAGGCATAATACTGACTATCTGAAACCTTCAGTACTGGCTCACTGGTAGACCTAGGAAGCCTCATTGTGGGACGCGCAACATATATGGGAGTTTCATTTGGTGGCGGAGCCACGAATACCAGTGTGATTGGTGGCGCTGGCTGAGCAGCTGGTCTTGATTGGGAAGCTGCCAAGGGCACACCAGAACTGCTAGGATAATAATGTCGCGGAGTGAATCCTGGCGCGTGTTCAAGTGACTCAGTAGGAGCAGAGAATTGTGCCTGAGAGAGCGGTGGTAATTTAGAGATATTCCCAAGACCTTCAAAGAGCAGAGGAGGAGGCATTCCGCTGGCCCATGCCCGGTGTAAATCTATTAATTGTTGTCTGAGCCTTACTACCTCATCATTGTGTTCAGAACTTTCTTCCCTGTGATCCTGATCCGGGTCAATGAGCGAATTTTCAATCTCCCAGCTAGCCATGACGAGCTTTGCTTTGGATCTAGTGAAGTACGAGTGACTAGCCAGAGTGCTGCAAACCTACCACTGTTATTTGAAAGAACATGCTCATAAAAGACGACATCCGTTAGGATTAGGGCATACAACAATCATGGGAATCACATTGGTAATTATCCTAAATTCATGTTCATTTCTACCAGCTTTTGAGGGTAGCGAGGTAATTTTAACATCATCCTGATTTTTGTCTACACTTATTTTTTCTACACTTATTATTATTTTCTTTCCCTCTCTTTTCTCTCTTTTTTTTTCTCTTATTTTTTTTTTCGTATCAATCTCTGCTCTTTTCTTTTCTCTCGTTATCTACCTTTATTTTATCATTCTTTGTGGCTTTTTTTTTTCTTTAAAAGAGAAAAAATAATGAAAAACAACAAAACAAAACGATTAGATCGAACCCAAAAGTAGGTTGTCTATGTATCATGTTGCACATGAATCAGATCTTGCGTAGTTCGGGCCAATCATCATATATCTTTTTTTTTAATGAAAACTAAAATAAACAAACAAGGAAAGACGTAATATTATAACATTTTGAAGAAAGAAAACAACAAAGACGTACAAAAGTTTGGGACCACTTTAAAACTAAACAACAAATACGAAACGACATTCTAGACCCCTAAGACGACATAGGTAAAATTACTAATAAAGACCCTAATACCAAAACAACTTGACTTCGACTTAAAGTAGACACCACCCTACGATGACAGACACATAAAAGACTCAAACTGAAATAAGATAGGAAATGGTCTTTCAGACTGGTGCTCTGCGTGTGACCCTGGCTGATATGGACCTGCCTCTGAAGTTCTCTTTCTCCCATTCAAACTTTGTAGCATATCCTGTAAAGACACCCTGATACCGGGGAAGAAGCTTCGGGCCCATATTCCTGCTTCATAAGGAGTGCACTTGGAAAGATTATTCTGACACCTTTCTACCGTCTTGAACAAATCTGCTAACTGAACCCTCAGTGTTTCCACTTTGGACCCTACACTTTTATCCTGATGATCGTCTACTATGCCTTCTTCCTGTATTCTAAGCTGCGCTGGTAAGGGTTGACTGATACCCCGAGAGATAGATTGAAGTCAGACCTCATATCCCTGAGTGTGGCCCGGATTATCCAAACTTTCTTTGAGTGTGTCCACACCCAGCTTTGTTGCATGCTTCCAAAACTGCTCGTACTTGCTCTCACCTAAGGCTTGGTCCTTGAAGTACTCAACATTCTTCAGAAGATCCACTGCTGGTGGCACGTCCTGCAGCCTACCCAACTGGCGCATTACCCTAGAAGGACTGTATGGTCCAGTGCAATTGAGCCCTAACATAACTAAAGGGAACTGTGTCTGACAACCCAACAATACTACCTTTGGTCGAAGCCACAGATAAGTCCACAAAATGTTATCCCTGGTTCTTGACTCAAGAAATTCAATCCAAGCGTCGACTCCCACGGGTAACGAAAATTTATCCAAACGCAACCTGGAGTCCATGGCTTTCACTCGATTGGGAATACAATGATCTAACACGTCTGGTCTAACTAAAGAAGGCACATGCAAATGCTCCATCATCCATAACTGTAATATCAGGTTACTGCCCTCAAAAAATCTCCTTCCCCTCTTCACTTCGGTTAGAGCCTTATATATTTCTGGTAAGATCATGGGTATGAGAGTGAACCTGCCCTTTTGATTAATGCCTGTATCAGTTTGATCCTTATGAAATAGGGCCATCACCACAGATTACAAACAGGTATTAATACGTGTTTCTTTTAGTGGAAACACTAAAGTACCTAACAAAGCGAGGGTGAAGACTTTAAGACGATTTCTCTCCCACTTCTCCTTAGTCACATGAAATTCATCCCAAAAGCAGTCAAAACCTTTCGAGGGCCCGAATCTAGCGAACAAAAAATCTAGGGAAACCCACGAGTCACTTAAACAACCCAAACAGATACCCTTACTTTTCAAACCACAAGACTGCAAAAATCTCACACCAGTATGATTTCGTGCCCGGATCATATCCTTCTCGATATAGGGCAAATGCAACAAACCGGATATTTCTGCCAAAGTAGGAGTCATTTCACATCCCCCAAACCTGAACACCAAACTACTTGGATCCCAAAAGGTCAACAAAGCCTCTATTAAATCTGGACGAGGGGTAACATGCAGAAGTTCCGTAAGATCACCTAATATTTTAATCAGTTTATACTGATCAACATAGTTAAACATTTTTCACCATTTGATTAACTTTTTGGGCACTTGACAACCATCAGAACTCTAGACTTGGAGGATAAATCCATCCTGTAATAACACATAAGACGTTATCTCAAAAATTCGACAGGAGTAGAAGAATCCCAACCCTTGGGATTTTTTATGCAAACATATGTCGATGGGACAGACCACATTCATGACTCCAATTTGCCGAACAGAAGTACTGAGCGAAATCAGTCTACTTGGCAAACCACTCTTGATTACGGGACGAGAGACCTAGGCTAATACTAAGACCAAGGCCGACACACAAAAAAAATTACCGGACCCGCTGAGGGTTGCCTACGTATCCCAACCCGAGGGAAGGGAATCAGGTATGCGTAGTTCAATACGGATTGGACAATTAACGATTTACTAATAAATTGGTTCTAACTTAAGAGACACTATCAAAGACAAACGAAAAAAAAATTTTTGGATTTTCAGCTAGACACTGACAACACCAATTATGAAGAAAAATCTTTTTGGCATTTTTGTTTTTGACAAATAAGTCGTAAAGGCAAACAAAACTTTTTTTTCTATTTTTTTTTCATCATTTTTTTCTTTTTGAATTTACGGTACTTTACAAAACGTAAAAAAAAATCTTCTTGAGTTTTTGGATTGTGAAAAACAAAAGCCATAACGAATTTTAAAATAAACTATGGCATCCCTTTTTTTTCATTCCTTTCGACTTATTTTTTCTATTTTTTTCTTTTTTATTTAATTATATATATATATATATATACATATGTAGATATATATATATATTTATTTATTTATTTATTTTTTCAAAAATCAATCCGTCAAATGACCACGCTACCCTTAAAAATGGAACAGTTAGCACGTAGGGATGCTTTAGAGGTGAGTCTCCTACAAAGGGCCATGTGGGTCCCGCTAGGTCTCCGTATGATGCACATAAGCATGACCTAAAGGTTGACCTACGTTGTGGTTCACTAACAAGGCTGTTCGGGGGAGCGTATGGTCGATAGTGGCTGCTTTACTTTCCACCTACTCCATAACACCGACGGCTCTCCCCCTAAAATAAGGGTGACTCAATTAGAGGTTGTGTACAACACGTATACTATGGACTTGTTGCAGAAAGAAGGTCAGGGGGTAGACACATGATGACAGATATAAAGCGGTAACACATAGGATAAATACTATAAACATAGAGCACAAAACGTACAAAAGTGAAAAAAATAACACAAACAAAATCACAAACAATGCTCACACACTCGTAATGCCAAACAAATCCGATATGACTCCGAAAATAGCTCGAATTCTGAAAACTTGTGATGAGTCCCCAGCAGAGTCGCCAGAAGCTATCACACCCCTTTTTTATACGTACTCCAAAAAATGGTATATTTTAAGGGCCGAAAGGGTTTTATTATTTAAGTGACAAGAAGTGAAAGTTTGTTTCGAAAAAGGGTTATTTGCATTTTTATTCAGAGTCGCCACTTGGCATAATCCGGTGTGCCAAGTCACCTTTGGAAAATCCTTTTCGAAACCATTTGACTCTTAAACTGGTTTGCGAACAGAGATTCCGGCTAAGGAATTTTGTTGACCAAGGGAAAGGTGTTAGGCACCCCTCGATCCCGTGGTTCAACCACGGTCGCTTGGCAGAGCGTATCGGCTAAATTGATGTTACAAATGCATAAACCACACAAAAGCACGCAAAATAATCAAACAATAACAAAACAAAACCGTCCAAAAAACATAAAGTCCAGTCCAATTATACAGTCCGAAAAAAAAAAACAAAAATATAAATCCTAGTCTAAACTAAATCTAGACTAAGCTCCAATGTCTTACCCGATGCCGCGGGCCTTCATCACGATCATTTTCCGTGTACAAAATACTTCGGGGCATTCCCCGGTGAATAAATACAAATTATCTTGGGGCATTCCCCGGTTAAATAAATACACTTTCCAAATACGATAAACAAAACATTTAACAAATATTCCAATCATTCCAACACTACACCAATCCTAAACTTGCCTACCCGAACTTACTGTTTGCCTACCCGCACGACGACATATTGCATTCAACATCAACAATGTATCAAAAATATCATAATATTCACTTTTAACATTTTTCGATTCCCGTCCCCAAATTTATTTCAACCAACATGATTAAATAAGTCATCAATTAAATCAACCATGATAATCGCGATTTCTCCAACATAATACCGAAATATATCACCACGTCACAATCATCAAAAAAACACTAACAATGAAGATTCAAACCAAACACACAACAAATAAATCATCCACACCCACAAAAACAATCAAGATAAAATAAAGATTCTGTTAGAAAAAATGGACCTCGATGAAATTGATCCTTGATGATAATAAAAAAATTCGAAGACCAAAATACTCGACCGGAGAACCTCGATCGCGATGAATCCAACTCAGTATAGGGAAAAACTAATAGGAAAACTTCAAAACCAGCGAGACAAACTTTGTTATACGAAACCCAAACAATAAGGACGACGCGATTTGATAATGACAACTCAAAATCCAACATTGATGATGAACCAGGAAACAGACGAAACCAAAACCCCCAAAAAACAACCGAAACCCAAAACCCAACACAGATCGAGCTCCGGTGAGCTCCGGTGATGAAGAGAACGGCGGCAGTGCCTGTTCTCCAGTGGTGACTGGAGCTGAAGCTGTCTATGGCGATGCTGTTTCGCCGATGGCGGCACTGGCGCGCTACTATTGGCTGAGGACGATGGGTCGTCGATTGGTGGTTGGTTTATTGGCGGTGAGAGAACAAATTCAGCAAAGCTAGCGACGGCGTTTGTCGCTGAGTTGGCTATCGTGGTGCTCCGTCCATCAACGGCCGGAGAGGATATAGGCTGAAGGGGAGAGAGATCATAGATCGAGAAAGAGAAGTCAGCGTCGGCGCCAGCGCTGTTGTCGTTGTGGTTGAGGTGTCGGTGAGGTCTGTTGAGAGAGAGAGTGTGTGAGTTTAGAGAGAGAAGGAGAGGGTCCGATCCTTTTTTTTTCTTTTCACTGTTAATCCCAAAAAAATATTCTCCCCCTGAGTATGTGTGTATCTGTGTATATATATTGTATTTTCCTTTTCTGGTCCTTTCTTTTTAGACAAAAAAAAGAAGGGAAGGGTGTGAAGTGGGGTAGGGGTAAGGGGTAGGGAATGGGGTGTGAGGTGGTGATTTGTCATTTTCTTATTGGAGAGGGTTGTTAAGGTGCTAAAAGATTAAAAGTTTGTTAGGGATTTTGTTGAGAGTTACTTTTTTGTATTTTTTGTGGGATGCAATCACGTGGGTGAGGGTACATGATATGATAAGGTAAAAATGAATAAAATCAAACTTTTGAGGGGGACAAAATTACGTGTCTACATTCAACCACTTCTCTTCAAAGAGCATATTTCTTTATCGTTGAGGTAAATTTTTTGGGTGTAATATACCAGTTGGTAGTATACGTTGTATTATATTTGGACTCTTTTCTTTATATTTGTCAATTTATGCGTGTTTTAGATATAGTTGATGCTATTTGGGACATTATTATTCTGCACGACATAGTGGGAGAACTTTAGAGGTAGGTTAATGACCTACAGAGGGTGTTGGTTGCCTTGAGAGCTATGATGTTTAGAGAAATGCAGAGGCTGATGAGGGCCCTGCTGTTGCGAGTTGATTGACCGGTTGTCATTAATGATGATGATAATAATAATTAGAATATATTTTTTATTTTAGCGTATGTATTTTAATTTTTCTATATCGGATCTATACCTAATGTATTTTATTTTTCGTTTAATGAAAAATTTATTTTTAGTCGACTTTGGCTTTTTAATTCTTATTCAATTTTCATTCTGTCTATTTCTTATAAACATACATGTTAACATATCGACAGTTGGAGACAAGGATCAATTTTGAATCCAGTAGCAATAGCAATTTTGGCTTTTGAGTTCTTTCAATACATAGACCATGTGTTGGAACAGATTGATCATCGGTTGAGTTTCTGTCAACAGATTATCCATCTGTTACAAAAAATTTATCATCTGTTGGAGGAAAACATTCCAGTTTGATGGAACTGTGTTGTGTTCTTTCATCTAATGTCCACCTATTTCCATAGATGGGTAATCTATTGAAAATAATTATGGTCTGCTGTATTATTTAGTTCATGTTTTGCCTCTTTTTATTGATGCACAAGTTATTAAAAAAGATATTTTATATATAATAAATGATAAAATTATGTTCACAATAATGAGTTAAATATATAGAAGTCCACAACTAACAACAACATAAGTTTTTACAATTACAATGATCATGGTGGATTACGATCCGATCATGTAGTTCTTTTGTGGCCAGCGCGCCTAGATATGGAGCACTTGTTTCTTCTTGATGAAAATAATTCTCGACTCCACGCCTCCTCTTATATGAATTTTTTTCCGGTTTGATAGTGGTTGGGTCAATATATGGAGGAGGTATTAATCTCCCCAAAAGCTCTGCAGGAACAACCTAAGATTCTTTGGGAGGCACCAGAGTAATATGCCCACTATATGTCATTGGATATTTTTTCACCAAATAATATTTATGGGAGTGCTTGTAAATTTTAGGTTCATATTTTAGAGCGTATTGAGCTCGAAGTGCTGCCATAGCATGTGGACAGGGTATTTTGTCCAAGTCAAAAACTCTGAACGTATAAGATCTTGTTTGAAGATCGACTATGGCAACATCACCATGATTGGTGATACTGAATTTGTAATCTGCTATTTGATGAGATAATAACCTATTTGCCAGGCTGATATTCGTTGATATTATTTTTTCCATTTCTAGAAAAAATGGGGTTCCTGCGTCCTTGAACTGCACACATCTTTCTTTAAAATATGGCCATACTTCTTATTTATTTTTTCAAATAGAGCCTTAATAGGAAATTCTCTTTTATCGCCAAATAATGAATTCACTGATACAGCTACGTTTGATGTCATAATATTGTACCTATACAAAAGAATCACTTAGTACGACATCATACTAAACTTGTAACTCAAACAAGACATTAAATTCATAAGAATGTACTTATCTTCCGGACAGAATGCCTAGCTCCATCTTTCAAAACCGACACGTACGAGAAGTTCTGCTACCTTGGGATTCACATCCGTTATTTGATTGAAATGGTCTGAAAAATTCTCTATACTATATGCTTTTGCTGCTCTATAAAAAAAAGGATAACGACCCTTTCGTTGTGATAGTTGGTTCGAATGTTCTCTCCAAGATGCCTGATGCAACAACCAGAGTACGCTGAAGTGAAAAAAATTGAACCCATCTTTGGAATACTTTGATGCCTATCTGAAACAAAACACAACTCTTTAGTATCTTCGATGCAGCTTCGCAATTGTTTAAAAAAATTCATAAGAGGCATCATATTCCTTGTCTACTACACAAAAAGCGATAGAAAAGATGTGATTCTCCACATCCTGCGCCACCGCCGCTAGCAGAACTCCATTATACCTTCTCCTAAAGAAGGTACTGTCAACGGCTATGCCTTTTCTCAAATGTTGAAAACCTTGAATCCAAGCACCATAGGATACAAAAAAGTACTTGAATCTTCCATTTTATCAACATGCAATGCCTTCTTAATTTCAGAATTTATGGACTCAGTCATGTAATGGTAGGCATCCAAGACTGTATACCCATGCTCGTGTGTCCCCTTAACCAAGTCCTTGGAAATCTCCATGGCCGTATATATCTTCTAATAACTGACCAGGAAACCTAATTCTGCAAAGATTTGATTGGCCATAACCCTTGTAGAAGGGCCTTTGCCATCGGGGAAATAACTCTTGAAATATTCACCGAGGACCTTTACCGTGGCGTGAGGATTTTGGCCCGAGATATGCTCTGAACCATATGGGTAATGCTTTTTATGTTTATGAATGATGAATCTGTCAGAACTTACGTACTTCACCGCTCTCAACCACCACTTACAGTTCAAATTAGCAATTTGTAGCAAAAGACACTACTCGAATTAATCACCTTCTTTATTCTGAAATCTTTTTTCAAGAAAGAAATAAACAACAACAACAAACCCAGTGTATTCCCACCTGGTGGGGTCTGGG
>NC_061111.1:33792972-33890845 GCF_002878395.1 Capsicum annuum | reverse complement strand
AGACCCCCGGCTCAAGTCACGAGATACCACACAAACTCATAGTAAAGCACAGAACTAGATTACATAACATAAATACGGCACCCATAAGTATTAGAAAACAGAGGAAAGCACACAGATTCGTAATAAAACATGGAACACGGAATCATAACAAGGATAAAAACCCCACCAAGTAATTTCCTACACTAGCAACCCAAACCGGCCCTAGTCTTCTTCCCTAATTCGCATCCTCTAGACCTTTCTATCTAGGGTCATGTCCTCGGTGAGCTGTAACTGCTCTATGTCCCGCCTAATCACCTCACCCCAGTAATTCTTTGGCCTACCCCTACCCCGCCTAAAACCATCCAATGCTAGCCTCTCACACCTACGAACCGGGGCATCTATGCCCTTCCTCTTCACATGTCCGAACCATCTCAATCGGGCTTCCCACATCTTGCACTCCACTGGAGTCACAGCAACCTTCTCTCGGATAGTCTCATTCCGCACTCTATCCCCTCTAGTCAGCCCACACATCCAGTGCAACATCCGCATTTCTGCCACCTTCATTTTTTGGATGTGGGAGTTCTTAACTGGCCAACACTCCGCTCCATACAACATGGCCAGACGGACTACCACCCTGTAGAATTTGCCTTTCAGCTTGGGCAGCACCTTCTTATCACACAACACCCCCGACATGAGCTTCCACTTCATCCATCCCGCCCCAATACGGTGCGAGACATCCTCGTCAATCTCACCGTTACTCTGGATCACGGACCCGAGATACTTGAAACTATCCCTCTTACATACCTCCTGTGATTCCAGTTTCACTACTACCCCATTCTCCCGCCTTACGTCATTAAACTTGTATTCCACATACTCTGTCTTGCTTCTGCTCACCCTGAACCCTTTAGACTCAAGAGTTTGCCTCCACACCTCTAATTTGTCATTCACACCTCGAGTCTCATCTATCAGAACTACATCGTCTGCAAAAAGCATACACCAAGGCACCTTCCCTTGAATACGCCGCGTCACCACATCCATCACCAACGCAAATAAAAAAGGACTAAGAGTAGATCCCTGATGCAACCCTGTCAAGACAGTGAAATGCTCTGAGTCTCCTCCCGCCGTCCTCACCTGGGTTTTCGCTCCATCATACATATCCTTAATTGCTCTGATATATGCCAGCGGTACTCCACTCACCTCCAAGCATCTCCAAAGCACCTCCCTGGGGACTTTGTCGTAAGCCTTCTCCAGGTCGATAAACACCATGTGCAGGTCCTTCTTCCTTTCCCTATACTGTTCCACCAACTTCCGCACCAGGTGAATTGCCTCCGTCGTCGAGCGGCCAGGCATAAATCCAAACTGGTTTTCCGAAATAGACACTATCCGTCTCAGCCTCACCTCGACCACTCTCTCCCAAATCTTCATAGAGTGACTCAATAACTTAATCCCCCTATAGTTATTGCAACTCTGGATGTCACCCTTATTCTTATAGAGAGGGATCATGGTACTCCACCTCCAAGCCTCGGGCATCTTTGCCGTCTTAAAGATTTCATTAAACAATCCAGTCAACCACCTTACACCAGCCTCTCCAACGAACTTCCAAAACTCCATCGGTATCTCGTCCGGCCCTGTCGCCCTACCACTTCGCATCCTGCGAACAGCCTCTCTAACCTCTTCTACCTTAAAACGTCTACAATAGCTAAAATCCCGACACTCCTCTGAGTGCTCCAGTTCCCCTAACACAATAAGAAAGAAATAAACAAAGTGGTAAATAATTCATTATTTTCCTTGAATGCCATTCTAGTGAAAAAGTTGGTCCCATCATCTTGAAGATTGCCAGACTGTGTCGATCGAGAAGAACTACCCACCGTATTTGGTCACATCAATGGGCATAGGTGTTTGATCATTATCTGGAATATTCATGTCAAGATCATCCAACCTATCATCAAAGATGTCTTGTTGTTCTTCTTCTTCTATGTTCTGGTTCTTATTCTCTCTCGTCTTTTCAAACATGTACACCCTTAACACCGGCTTGGATGAATCACTAAGATAAGTACGCAACCGAACCTGATCGGTTATCTTGAAAGGTAGTACCCTCTGAATTTCAAAGGAGTTGTGCATGTAGCTGATGACGAGTTCTTTCAGTTGACAATTCCATCCATAATAGCTGATGATTAAGTTCACAAAATCATCATACAAAATATCACTTTGGACTGCATAGCTATCACCTCTAGCATTTCACCCTTCTTCCAATGCCATACATATCAATTGCTCTTCTTGATCCATTGACCTTGATAATCCACCCCTATTGTTATTAATCCCTCTATTAGTGGTACCTAAATAAAGTCATTTGTTAAAAAAAGTTGATAGTGATTTCATAGTGCTGTAAATGAATCCCAACAGATGTGTAATCTATTACAACAGATAAGTGATCAGTCGCAATAGATTACTTAACCTGTTGGGATTCATGTTATGCTCCTAAAGCTGATTTCAACAGATGAGTCATCCGTTGTAACAGGTGAATCATATGTCGCAACAAACTATATATATTTGTTGCAACAGATGAAGCGCCTGTTGGGATAGATGTTACAGTACTAAGGCACCTTTGAAGCTAATTCCAACAGATGAGTGACATATTGCAATTAATAATTAACCTGTTGCGATAAATGACTTACTTGTTGCAACAGACGATGATCTATTGGAATTGAGGTTAGGTTCTATTACAATAGGTTACTAATATATTGCAACAAATATATATCGTCTGTTGGAATTGAGTTCAGGTTCTGTTGCAACAGGTTAATAATATGTTGCAACAGGTTAATAATATGTTGCAACAGATATTTACCCTGTTGCAATAGACAACATGTCTGTTGGAATCGAGTTCAGGTTCTGTTGCAATAGGTTACTAATCTGTTGCAATAGATATTTATCATGTTGCACCAGATAACCAATCCATTGCAACAGATGGGTCATATATTGCAACAGATGACCCATTTGTTCGATTCATGTTACGGCATTATAGAACCATAAACATGAATCCAACTTATGAGTCTTTCATTGAAATAGATGTCTCATCTGTCGCAATAGATGATTGATCTGTTTAAACAGATGGCTCTTATGTTGCATTCATGTTCACGTGCTATCTATTATTAAAAAAACAACACAATAGCAGTTACCCAGATGATAAATTCAACTAAAAATCATAATTTGACTTACTAAAGTCTCCTATGAAGTAATGCCAAAATGGAAAGTGATGTACGAAATAAAATTTGACCTAAGAAATTAATCAAATAGCAACAGTAGCGGTAACAACAACAACAATGGTCAACAAGAAGAAGATGAAGATGATAATGAAGTAGAAGATGATGATAATGAAACAGACAATGATGAATAAAGCAGCAATAATAATAAATAATAAAAATCATTAAGAGAGAGAAAACGACAATGAATGAGAAGAGAGAGAAACATGTCTTTTTTTCCTCTTTTCCCGTTATATTAGGTAAACATTTGGATCAAAGTGTAAATTTAAAAACTCCTGGGCTATTCTCAAACTTACCCAACTTTTTTAATCCATAATAAAGTAATTGTCACCTCCACTCAATTATTAATACTTGTGCCACCTACACCACATTTTAAAACTCTTTTGTCACCTACAGCTCAAAACCCCATCTTTTGTCAATTTTTTTAGCGGATGTGACACCTTTGACGTGGACCTCATTTTATGTAATAAAGGTGTCACGCCGGTAAAAAAGGATGATAAAAATATGCTACAGGGTCTAATAAGACACCTCTGAAGTTGGAATGCGTCGTAGCAACTTTGGTCATAGTGTACTGAATGCTTATCTTTTTTATGTAATATGTTCCAACATCTGTGTGCACTGGAGTTTGATAACATCTGTTATGCTAACTTTATATTCCATCCGGCCAGGGGCGGGCCCACATGTATAGGTGGGGGTGCACGTGCACCTGTTAACGTCGAAAAAAATTGTGTGTATATATGTGTATATATCTTGAGAAGTTGGGATATAGATAATAGTGCACCCAAAGAAAATTGGAAGTGCACCTTGGTTGCGCTGGTCGGAACCAGCAATTCTGTCCACGCGACCCAGGATCGATCTCCGGTAGCGCAATATTTTTCTTTTAATTTTCAGTGCTTCAAGTTTAAAGGCTAAAATATCAAAATTGCTGCACTAAAGAATTAAACTCACGACCTTGTTGTATGATGAACACGCCTTTACCATTAAGCTACCACAATCAATTGATCAAAAATATTAAAAGTCAATATATTTGTTGAACTTTATATTTTAAGAAAGTAAATTAAAGTTATTAGGTTAGAACTCATATTTGTTTTATCTATTTATTTTTTCAGTATTATTCATGTCATTGATGACCAATCGAATATGATAAGATTCTTTAATCGACACTGAAGGTTTTACTAACGTCTATGTTAAGATAATATTAGTGCACCACAATATTATCAAAAATAAAAAGCGCAAAAAAGTTTCAAGATTCATTGTGTTTAAGCACAACGTACAAATAAAATGTGAGATTAAATGAACAAAGACATAAAGGAAGAAAAAATATGAATATATATATATATATATATATATATAGTCCAAGACTAATAATATAAGCATCAATGACAAATATATGAACAAAGAAATTAAATTTTTTTTTATAAAGTGAAATATCAATCCTTTAGTGTTCGTCTCTTCAGAAAGCCTCATTGACACGGGAAAGTATATCATAGAAATTAGAATCTAAACTGCACATTAAGTGAGGCGAGCGCTCAATACATTTTGAGTTTTGCTTCAGGGCTTATGCGCGCCTTTGACAATACTGGTGCACCCACAGACTTCAAATCCTGGGTTCGCCTCTGCATTCGGTGACTTGATTACATAAGCAACTTGGCCTATTTCAATTTTCTAGGCATCAGAATCATTTTTCGGATGTTGTTTCAAAAGTTTGGGAATATCTTGAGGAGGTTATATCTCAAGTTTGGGACGACTTTAGTGTTGATTTAGTGAGGTTTTAGATCGATTCTCAGATTGAAATTCGAGGTTAAAGAAGAACAGACTTACGTATATCACGTATATATCACTTGTATGTCGTATGTACATCAGTTATATATCATAGATCAAACACCTCGACTGACCTTTAAACTTGACTCGTGTATATTATGGACGTTGTTTATTTTAAACACCTAAATCAGCCATTCAATGTGATTTTGACATCTTTCACTGACATGACAAAGTGACAGTCTTAATTTAGCCCATTTTTATTTTTATTTTTATTTTATCTTCTGCTTTCTCATTTTCAGCCACTTTTTTTCTAGGCTAAAGCTCCTTCAATGTTGAAATACATGTGATAAGTGCCACGACCGAAGAAAAAGATTCCAACATCAGAAATTTTTCCATGAAATATGTTTTTCCTCCTCAATTTAGTTTGATAAAAAAAAAAATGACAGTAATTTGAAGAAAAAAGCCATTTTTTTAAAAAGTTGGGAAAAAAATAAGAAGAGAAACTATATTAGTGGGGCAAACTTCTTTGTTTTGGAAACTTTTAGTTAGAATAATAAATTAAAAAATTAATTTTAGATAAAGAAATTTAAAGAAAGATAGCAATTGAAATTTATATCTTCAATTTTTTATCAATCATTTCTTTACTTTTTAAGAGAAATTTGAAGAAAAAAACTTGAAATGAGTTTTTTATAAGGGAGGGTGAGAATTTGAATGTAGGGTGAAGAAGATGAATGGTGTGGGTGGATGTGTGTTTCTCTGTAAAATCAAGAAATATGGCAAATCAGAGAAGATGATAGTCGTGGAGGTTGTTTTTTTTTTTTTTGGGGGAAGGGGATGGAGGTGGGGTGGGGGGTTTAAGGTGCCTTTGCAAATATTTTTTTAAAATGGTCAATTTTATTTTAATTAGAAAATGCCACATGTCATCACTTAGCTGGTCACTTGCCATGTATTTTGGCCTTTAGTTTTCTCTTTAGTTTGTTTGTGTTGTATAATGATATGAAAAATTAAAATGAGATGACACTATTTAAATAGTCAGTCATTCCACATAGTAAATGTGTGTTAATCACGCACTTGATGTTTTAAACAATTGGTGTGAAAGGTGTCAAAATGACACAGTTGGTGGGTGGTTTAGGTATTTAAAATGAATAACGTCCACTTTAAATGTCAAAGTGAAAGTTTGTGGCAAGTTTAAGGACCCGACGATGTATTTGGCCTATATCAAATGTATGTCACATATATGTTAATATTTATGCATATGACATATACCATATACGAAATATACATAAATATGAGATATAATCTCCCTAGAATACCAAATCTTTTGAAACAACATCAAAATCGAAAACAACTCCAAAAACTTATATTCTTAAAACTCAAACTCAAAGTTCGACGCTCAACTGTTCACATATATAGTTAAGTGATTTCTTCTTCTCGATTCAACTCTTAAATTCATTATTGGCATACGTTATGATTAATTGACATTTTCAGATTTAAATAAGAATGGTATCAACTGATTTTTCGAACTGTTTGAGTCCATTGTTTGTGCTCTGTCCCTTATTCTGTAGGTTTTGTAGTAATGGCTTGGCGTTACACAACTGGAAGCATGAAGAAATTACGCTCATTCAATTGGTAGGTCATAAGTTTAGCTAATTCAAATCTTGTATATATTGTTCAATTGTTCACAAGTTTTATCGTGCCACAACTTGTACTTGATGTTATCTTTATCCTAACTATCTTGTTTAAATGGAAAGGGTCAGAAATACTCTTCAAGTATTGAAATTGGGTCAAAAAAACCCTTCGTTAACTTATTGGGCCAAAAATACCCTTTTAAGTATTGAAAATGATTCAAAAATACCCCTCCATCCACCTTTATGACTCAAAAATAACCTCACAACTAACGATTTTTAAAAATCATAATTAAAAATTCAAAAAAGGGTCAGAAATATCCTTTAAGTATTGAAATTGGTTCAAAAATACCATCTATCCACCTTTATGGCTCAAAATACCATCTATCCACCTTTATGGCTAAAAATACCTTTGCAACGAACGATTTTCTTAAATTATAAATAATTTTTTAAAAAAAAAATATGTGGCACCTTTCACTTGGTTGAAACTAAATTAATTAAAATGTTATATCCAATCCAACCCCAACTCAAGCTACCCGATTCAAACCGTATAAAGGTTGCCCCAACGTCAATAATGCTAGGCTTTAATATAGCGGTAAAACGAGACAATATAAATTTTGTGAAAAAGCATTTTTTAATCCGTGCTTGTGGAGAATATCTATAGTAAATAAAATACCAGTACTTTCAGAGAATATCTATAGTAAATAAAATACCAGTACTTTCAGTAATTTTACTCTTTCATGCAAACGTCAATCTTGTAACTATTATCCATTCCTCTGTTTCTTTGTTTATCGAAGTATAATGATCAAGCTAATTAATATTTGATGTGAATTTGGATATAAATTTTTTAATTTTTTATAATAAAATTTATATATTAAAAATTATGTTCATAAAATAATTGCACTATTAAAAGATTTAATATAATTAATAATTTAAAATATTTTATGTAAATAATAATTAAAATAAATAAATTAAAACGGAGGATATACAGTATCATTATTTGACATTATTATTTTATAATATGGTCAAAATCTAACCTTAAAGATGCATGTTACTTTTTCTGAGGCAGGGAATATAACTATGAAGTACATTCAATTCCCTTTATAAAGAATCATCGCAATCTACTAGTATAATATTTTAGGTGAGAGTTAAAATAATAGGAAATTGTATAACGAAGAATATAAGATATACCAATTCCATACGAGTTAAATGATAATTAATTATTTAAGGCCATTTGTAGAAAAAAAAAATAGGTAAAAGATTTTGATGTAAAACTTTGATTAATCATGAATCTTGGAGTGTTCTCTTATGCCGACGCTAGAACTACCAGAAAAAGCATCACCTCACCATTACAAGCTTTTAAGGGTGGGTTCGGTGCGAACGAAAATGTTCATTTGACTAAAAATTTTGAAAAATGTTTTTCCTAAAAAACATATTTATTCTAAATTTCAAACTAAGAAAAATAACTTCCCTCATCAAAGTAGGGAAAATAAATTACAAAGGTTATACCACTCAAAATTATCCACCCCACCCCACCCCAAAGCTTGAGTTGAGGCCGGATTGAATATAACATTTAAATTAATTTAATTTCAACCAAGTGAAAGCTGCCACATATATTAAAAAAATTATTTATGATTTAAGAAAATCGTTAGTTGCAAGGGTATTTTTGAGTCATAAAGGTGGATGAATGGTATTTTTGAACCAATTTCAATACTTAAAAAGGGTATTTCTGACCCTTTTTTAAATTTTTAATTATGATTTTTAAAAACCGTTAGTTGCAAGTATATTTTTGAGTCATAAATGGAGGGGTATTTTTGAACCATTTTCAATACTTGAAGAGTATTTCTGGCCCAATAGGTTAACGAAGGGTATTTTTGACCCAATTTGGTTAACGGAAAATATTTTTGATCCAATTTCAATACTTGAAGGATATTTCTGATCCTTTTCCGTTGTTTAAATTATTACTTTACAAGTTTTATCAGAAGAACAACTTTTGGTTTCATTGTTAAATTATCGCAAGCTTTGACGGGAGGCCACAACTTAGAACTACTATTTTTTTCTCCACTTACCTTGTTGAATATTTCACAATTTTGGCCAGAAAGGAAAATCTTGCATGCGTTGTTCCATTTTCATCTGTAATTAAATTTTGTTCAATTCTTTGAAGTATCAATAATGTACATAATATAGATATTGACTCATTTATGTTTACGTGCCAGTTTTATTGCAAATTTATGTGAAGTTAACAAGTTGTAGCAAGTCGTATATAACTGAAATATGAGTAGTTTACTGTTGCCTATGGTAACATAAAAACAAATAATTTGTCAATGAATGTATTTTAAAAGGGCTAAAATTTAAATAGTGGCGTAAAATGATAAAATTTAACTATAATTTGTCAAATCATTGTGTATATAATGTTAGTGTTTAATTTCTTTTTGTTTTGGTTTTTTTTTTAGTTTGTGAAATTGGTTTGAAGAGAATTGTTTTTTGTTTTTTATGCAGATATAGTTTTATGATGTTTTAATTAATTATTCTTCTGTATGTTATCTTGCTTATCCATGATTAGGACTGCGCAGGAATTAGATAACGCTATTTTGCTAACTCTCTATTCCACCTGATTCTATAGGCAACTTGGTTTATCTCAATTTTCTAGACATTGAGCTGGTTTTTCGAAATCGGGATCATTTTCTGAATGATGTTTCAAAAGTTATCATCTTGAGGAACTTATATATCAAGGTTGGGACGATTTCGATGTATATATTTAGTAAGTTTTTGATGATTCTCAAACTTGGAGGTTGAAAGAAGAATAGACTTATATATATGTATATCATATGCACTGATGCACATCACTTATATATCATGTGTATGTTACATATATTCATATTGATAAACAAACATATAACATAGTTAAATTTGCTTAGTATGTAGAAGAAAAAGATGTCTTGGTGAGAAGTTGGCTAGCTGGAACCAAGGGGGAAGAGCCAATGTTCCTTGTTCATGCCATACTTTGACCACACAAATTTAGTTGATTCTTGAGGATAATTACCTACAAGCTATCCAGGATAACAAATTTCAATTCAAGCAAAGAATTCAGAGTATCAAGATGAGATTAAGTCATTAAACACTGTAAATGAAGATATAAATGAATCCAAAGGAATTTGTGATAGTCTCACCGTTATACACAAACTATTAAACGAAGAAAGCAAGGGTATGAATTTTAATTTTCTAAAGGTCTTGAAAACAAAAACAAAATCTTGAAGATTGTTATGCTAGGCAAGACTCCATATTCAATCTTCATTCTGTTTGTTAATACACTAAAAGGATACGATATTCGAGAAAAGGGTAACGAGAAGGATCTTATGGATTAAGTCATGATTTTTCAAGCCATAAAAATACAAAACTCGTTTACAAGGACTCTGGAGCAAGCTTGGAGTTGCATCATTGTTAATGATCAGCTTGAGGGAGGATGATAAACAATACATATAGCATAACCGAATTAGCTTAGGATATAGAATTAGATTAGGGTTAGGATATAGAATCCTAACATTAATATATTTGCAACAGATTAGTTTGATATAGTTTATAATTAAGATGTAGAATCCCAGTTCTGTATTATAAAAGATAGTTGTAGGTCTACATAAGCACCACCTATGTGCATGAATTAGTTGAGAAGAGAAACTTAAAGAATTAGTTGAATAAAGAGTTGTATTTTTCCACACTATTGTTCTATGAAATAATATTGATATATGCATATGACACACAGATATAGATAGATAGATGTGTGTATATATGTGTGTACAAAATATAGATATATTATAACGTGATACATAAATATACACAAGACATACATCGCCAGTTGCCGAGCAAATTTACACTAAGAAAATGAGCACATGAATCGTGATCTCTTCGTAAAACTAGAATTTTGTGTATATATTTTCTAAAATTAGTGTAGTTTTTCCTATTGACATTCATGCTATAGGAGGATTAGATGGTGCAGTTGGTTAAAAGTTATCTACCTTGAGTACTATGGATAAATTTCCACTAAATTATATTTTTTTTTCTTTTAACGGTACACCCATATTCTATAAATTCTAGAATTTGCTCCAACCAAATTGCCCATATTAGAGATATATATTCTCCCTAGGATGTACCAAATCTTTTGAAATTAACAACATCAAATAAGAAACAACTCCAAAAACTTGTGCCCGAAAATTCATGTTCGTTACTCAAATGTTCATCTGGAGTTACGTGATTTCTTCTTCATGTTTCAAATGGTAAATCATATTATCGTCATAAATGATGATTAATTGACATTATTTTTAGATTTCGACAATGGTATCAATTGATTTTTCAAATGTTTTGAGTCCATTGTTTATAATATGTCTCTTAGTGTGGAAGTTTTGTAGTACTCCCTCCGGTTTCAAATTACTTGGCCTGTTTGCTAAAAGATTTTGTCTCGAAATAGTTGGCATGCATGTTTAAAATACAAGAGATAATTAACCATTTTTTTTCAATTTTACCCATGTTAATTGAAGAAGATTCATCTAATCAAAGATTAAATAAAATCATATTAGTCAATTTTCACCCCTTATTAATTTCTCCTTAAAAGTTAAGAGTTGTGTAAAAAGCAAACACATTAAGTAATTTAAGACGGAGAGAGAAATAGCTTGGTGTTACACAACCGAAAAAATGATGTAATATGGACATATATTCTCATATTTGTATATTACTCATATATCACTGAAATATGGGTTGTTGAGTGCTGCATATATATGGTTACATAAAATCAAATAATTTGTCAAAGAATATATAATTGTAAAACTTTTTTTAATGGGCTAACATTTAAAAGGGGTGATCTACCAGGAACCCATCCGCTACTGTAAATTTTTTACATTATTAAAAAACATAATAAGTCAATAAAATTTTGTTCACGAAAATCATAAATAAATTTAAGATTGACTCAATGACATAGAAGGGACCCTTAAAGTGCTCGTATGATGATATGGGATTGATCCATGCTTGGGAGGTGTATTTTTTTTTTATTCAAACTGGCTTTTCTTATTTCTTGTCCTACTGCTCAGCAATTTTTCCCCTCTTGTTTAAATATATGTTGCGTTATAATTGACTTAAACTAACTTGTTCTCTTCAAATAATTAGTTGGGTTATTCAAAAAAAATGAATTTTTTTTAAGCATACACTAATCGTTTTTTTAATTCAATGATTATTACATATTAATTTATTTTATTGAGAGCCCATAAGTTTAAAATCATAAATCCTTCTCTGAATGATATAGGTCCGTCTCGGAGGACACATGCATGCACGCAAATAAATACTCACAAACAAACAAATAAGGAGATATTGAGATCAGGATTAAGATCTATATCAATTTCTAAATACTAAAATCGATTGTAATTTAGGCAAAAATGATATTTTCAAGAGCGTAATATGCTTGTAGAACCTCAATCGTGTAATTGAAGCTTTGCTTTTGCTTTTTTCTTCTAGGACTAATTTGATTCTTGATTAATTGCAGTTTTCAAATTATTTTGTGTAGTATTTTTAAGATTTCTTGTGAAGTTTTCTAATAATAGATTGTAATACCAGAGGAATATTAACGCAAGGCATAGAGAGGAGATCATATATACATTTGCAGCTTTTCACTAAAACCTTGTATTCTAGTGTAGCTTTGTTATCTTTCTTGTAAACGTTTTTTTAGGTTTGAGTAGCAATTTTATTCTTCCAACTTTTTCTTAAGGATAGCTATGTGATATGATTTGTAAGAAAATCTTCAAAACATATTAATTCATTTCATCATGTGACAAATGTCACATAAAGTGATGATGCTAAGTAAATGTAATTCTAATGGGATATCAAGCTTTTTGGAGCGTACACACCTAATGTGTCCTAAATGAAAAAAAAAAATGTGTTGAGAAAGTGACATTTTTTGTATGATTGGATCCATAATAATAGTTACAAACAAAACCTAAAAAGAGCCTATCCATATATATATATATGTCCTAAAAAGGAAGGTTGGTTTAGCAAGGTTGATTAGGAGACATGAAAGGCAACCATTATGACATTATGAACTTATCTATTCTTTTTTATTTTTTGATTTATTACAACGTTCATTGCATTTTAAAGTTTTATTGGGATTTGAATATCATTAGATTTTAGAAATCTTTGACGCAATATGGACCTTCAAATTAAATAGTAAGCCCAAAAAGTTTTCAATTAGTAGTCGATACTTTGGAGCAAGCGGAGTACTATTTGAAGTTGAGCAAAAAAAAATAGTATGATCACATTGTTGGAGATCGTTTAATTTGGGATAATAATTTTGAGATATTTTATAAAATTATTTGATTTTGTATTTGGTAATGAATTATTTAGTCTTTGAATTATTTTATTTCATTATTTTAATATATAAATTATCTCAACCCATGAAATATCCTTGTCTATTTCATCCCGCCAACAAACAACCCTCAAAGTATATTATGCGCAATTTTGAAAAAAGCTTGAATTTTTTTTGAATATATATTTTTTTCAAACTTCAAATTTTATATTTTAAGTTTAAAGTTAAAATAATGAATCAAATTAACAAATAAACAATTATCTAAAATAATTTTAAAAATATTTGAAACAAGATCAATTTCCAACGGTGGAGACGCGAAACAAAGGGATTAAGAAAAAAATTAGTGTCACACTTAGAATTTGATGATCTAAGACAATCTTTGTAATCGACTTTATTGAAAGTTTGTAGCATTAGAAATATTTTCATACAGCAAGAGGATTTTACAGTTCATATATTATGAAACGATGTTTTTTTTTAAATTTTATTTATATTATGACAAACGAAATTCAATTGAACTATTCTTTCTCTCTCTAGATAATTTCTCCAACTTCTCTCTACATGTCTACTAATGCACTGAAGCCCACACAACCACCAGACCCTTTTGATAAAGCCAATGACAGCACGAGAACTCAGCTACCTAACACTTCTAACAATGATAATACTTACAGTGAGCCACATGTAACGGCTAATTTAGACATTGAAGTCAATGCCTCTACCGCTAAAACAATCGTCACCACCAAAAACAACCAAAATTTAATACCTGAAACTCATAAACAGACTATTAAATAGAGCTTCGTTCCATCTCAACCTAAAGTCTCTTTCAATTTCGATCCTCCATCTATCAAACCTAAGCAAAATACCACCTTTAATGCTCAAACCCAAATTACGAAACTACAACAAAATAATATTATGCCCAAACAAGATGTTGTGGGGAGGAATTCTAATGGGGTTGGCAAGGGTCAGGAAATGAATACCAAATTCGTGATTTCTAAATCAATATTTGTAGAGACCGTCCAATCGAAGCTCTCTTCTCTAATAAGAAACGACAATCCGATTGAGATCAAGCATGGTACTCACCTCGAAAAACTGGCTGTGTTTTTCAACACAGAAGACTATTTTGTGAACCTGACTAAGGATTATCGATTCACCATTATTTGAAAGTTCTACAGAGGAAAACCGACCATAGAAGATATCAAAAAGATTTTCATCAAACAATGTCAACTCACAGGTCAGGTTAAAATCACCTACTTTGACGCCAAACATATTTATCTAGATTTTACGAATAAGGTTGATTACAATCATATATTTGCTAAAGACTATATTGATATTAGAGAAACTTCTATGAAAATCTTCAAACCTTAGGAAGAAAACTCCATTGTCCCAGTTTGGATCTTGACCTACCAACTCCCATAACATCTCTTTAATTAGCATATAACCCCTAAATTGGTCAGTGATGTAGGTGTGGCTGTGGCGCCGGATCAAGCGACTTACTTAAAATCTAGGGGTAATGTGGCTAAAGTGAAATTGGAAATAGATCTTTTGAATTCCAGACAGGACTAAATTTGATTGGAATTCAAAAGGATGGATGATAGCGATGATAGAAAGTAGTTGAACATTGAATATGAGAAAGTTTCTAGCTATTGATTGTACTGTAAAATGCAAGGTCATCATGATTCACAATGTAGAACTAAAATCAGAGAGGAGAGAATCAAGAGTCAAAGAGAAGAACAAGCAAGAAAAGAGAGAACAAATGAAAGACAAGGATAATATAGGTGACTTTCAAATAGTGTCTAGAAAGAAAAGGGCCAAAGTTAGATTAGCTCAACAAAATGACCAGCAAACCAAGAATAATACTCCAGAAATATGTTATGAGGATGAACAAAATGAGAATCAAGATCAGATCAATTTTGCTTTCGAAATGAAAAAAAGAAGGCAAGAAAAGAATTAACATCTCTATAAATGAGCCTCCTGACAACTAGAGAATGCATCCGGTTACAGAAGCTCCTGGAAAAGGAAAAGGAAAAGATGATGATATCCATACTAACAATAATTTTCAAGTATTTATCAAAGTTAACAAGAGGGAAAAAAAGAATGGATTAAAAATAAAGAATTTAATAGTGAATTCCACAAAAGTCCTAGATGATTCTATTAGCCAAAGACAGGAAGCAAACATGGAAATCGGGCAACCTAGTGGCATCAAAGAACCTCTCATTCACAATTGCATGAAAAATAGGGAAGACGTTTCAGTGCTTAACAATTGCAACAAAAAGAATATTGCTGCTCAACCTAGTGACACTTTTTATTGTTTGACCTAATTTTTTAGGGTTTTGTGGGGTATGGGTTTAAGTGTAAAATAAAAAAACCTTTTGGCACCTCTTATGTATTTATTATATCTTTTGAAACCCCTTATGTATTTATTAAATACATTTTAACCCCACTTTTTTATTAAATACAAAAAAAACTCTCTCATCTTCTCTCGTTACTCTCTCCCGCTTTATCTCCCCTTTTCACCATTTTTTAATTTTGAGTTTGTGTAAATCATCTTCAACTTCAGGTAAGTTATATTCATCTTTCGATTAATTTGTGCTTCATATTGATGGGTTTTTTCTATTTTTTTCTAAATTCGTTTATGGCGGTTAAACTCGTTGGAGTTAAAAATAATTTGAATATTTTTTTAAAATGGGGCTTGATTTTACTAAAATTGGTTGTTTTTAGTTGGTATTTACTTGATTGTTGATGGATAATTGGTTTATATCGATAATCCTTGGCGATTGCATGTTGAAATTTCTTCACTAATTTCATCAAAATATGGCAAGATATGTGATTTTTGTTCAAACATTTCTCCAATGTAATGGTGTTGTAGAAGCATGTTCATGTTGGGGATTCCTTGGTTTGAATCATACTCGTATTTGATATTTGGACCCCAAAAATTAATTTTTTTTTTTGAAAAAATGGGGCTTGATTTTACTTAAAATTTGTGTTTTAAGTAGGCATTTGGTTTGATTGTGCATTGTTTTTGTTGGATTTTAATTTCCCTCGACGATTGCATTGAATTTTTTTACCAAATTTTCTCATTTTTCATGCTAAAATTTGGGTTCCTTCTTGTTTTTGTTCAATATAATGTTGATTTAGATGCATGTTCTTGTGGGTGATGAAGTTGTTTTGAAAGAAACTTCTTCTGTAAATAGATATTTTTGGTGCTGCAACTGTTGCCCTGTTAATAGACTGATAGGTCGATTAGGTATTGTATTTGCTGTTATAGTTGAAAAATATTATTTTTTATCCGTAGATGATAACAATTAGCTAAAGGTAAAAAAATGCAAGGCTGTAGAAGTTGATAGGTTTGAGAAAAGAAAAAAATGAGTAGTCGATGAATTGGAGAATAGAAATTGCAGCGAGGAAGTTATTGAAGCTTTGGTTCGAGATAAGCTGGAGGAAATGAAAATTGAGGCTAGGATAGATGAGGAAGCATTGATGTTGCCCCACTGTGCAAGGTTTATTTTGGCTGAGAGGTACGACCTCACTACAGTCCTGGATGATATCGGATCATTTTCGACTAAGATATCAGTTAGGTCCTGTTTGAAAATATTTTATGAATTTAAACAAGTCGTGGTTGATCAACGTCTGAATTCTAGGCTTAAGAATTCCTTTTTTGATGGTTTATGGGACTTGCCAGAATATATGAAGTTCAATGGACAGCTTGTCCACTATACACTTCTTCGTCGCCATAAATGACAGGCCTGCATGTTTTGGCCTGAAGGAGTTTGCACTAATCACGGATTTAAACTGTGTGTGTTATCCCTATGATTCAAAATATGTCAAAGTGATGGAGGTGGGTGAAGCTTTTTTCAAAAAGATTGCGAAAAAAAAAAGAATATAAATGCAAAAAGATTGTTGAAGCTTATTAAAGGTGGGAGGCTGGACAAGGAGTACAAGTTTAAATACTGCTTGGTTTGGTCCGTGCACTGCATATTGATTGCACGCGACTTGTCAAAAACTGTGGACATTGACACCATCAAGATGGTGGATAACTTGATCTTCTTTTAGAGATACCCTTGGGGTAAGGAGTAATTTGCCTTGACTCTAGACTATCTAAAGAAGCAAAATGACTTCAGCAGGTAGAAGAAGACATTTGTGACAAAGGGAGTTTCATCGTACGCGCTCTACGGATTTCCCTGGGTATTTATGCTATTTGATTATAAACCATTAAAGTAGTTTATTATATACTGTAATTCATCTATGGTGTCTATACTATACTGACTCTCAGTTATATGTTTTTATTTTTTCTTTTGATCACAGATTTGGATATACGAAGCTTTTTCCACACTCAATAGGGGAATTGGTAAATCAACTAAAGACCCACTACCCATTCCCCAATTGCTCAGATGGCACGCCGTAAAAGATGATAAACTAATCGAAGGTGATTCATATTTGAACGGATGGAGCACAAAGGTATGAAACTATTTTTTCGAAGAATACTTTTACCAATATTGTGTTGCTAATCAATCTATTTGCCTATTTATTTGTAGAGAGTACACCCATACCTTATCCCCACAGCCCATGAAATGAAGCAGCACTACATGAAAAATTTTAAAGCATTCACGGATGAACCGAAGAACACATTCATCGATGGCTTGAAGGCCTATATGGAGAGTATGACTGTCATCACCTCATCGTAGGATGGTAAGGATGGGGATAATGATCGAGATTTGGGTGTAAATATTATTTTAAGGCATCGTTAATTTTGTGAAAGAGGTGAGGCTGAGGAGAGCAGAAAAGGAGAAACAAAAGAAGAGAGATAAAGATGAAGGTAATATCTGCTCTATATATTATAGAAGTTGCATATTTTATATAGTCCCTTTTACTTATAATAGAATCTATACCATTCTTTATCAATCGATAACTTAGTTTATTATAAATGGTAAATACTTAAAAATGTAGGTGTGCAGGTACAAAGTCAGCATTCAGCGGCGAGGGTTGTCAGCGATGACAGCGTCATTAAAGAAGAACTCCTTGAGGCAACAGCTTTGAAACAGGTCTCGATCAAAGATGATGAGGTGATGATCCCTAAAGTTGCAGCTGTTGTAGAGAGGGAAAATCTCGATGAAGGTGATGAAGAGGAAGAAGAAAAAAATGAAGAAGCTGTTGGTGAAGAAGAAAACAGAGCTAATGGATCAGCTGGTGTGGAGAAAGAGGATTATGACGAAGGCAAGAAGGATGAAAAAGATAAAAATGAGAAAAGTATTTGTGTAGAAGAAAACAATGAAGGAGATGGAGAGAAAGCAAAAGAGAAAAATGCAGGAGAAGTAGAGAAAGAAGAGGGAGAAAAACATAAAGAAGAAGGAAAAAATGATGCACCAGAAAAAGAAGGTATCACGGAGAAAGAAAATGAGAATGAATTTTCAAAATTAGATGAATCTCTTAATGATGTTACTCAAGACATCTACAAGATGCAAGTGGAAAACAAAAATGTTGAATGTTTAGACAATTTTTAATTTTTATTTGTGGATGATGATTATTTTATTAGACTAGACAATCTTTACTTTTAACTTTTAGCTCTGGATGTGTACAGCTGAAAATTTTTATTTTCTAAACTGCTTTTATAGTTTACGATAAACATTATAAATTTTATATAATCAAAGTATCATTACTTTTACATAAATGTCATCGTTGATTATAGATTCTGACTAAAAGGTAAAGTATATACAGTAGAGTGTTGTGTAGTCGATGAATGAAAAAGGTAAATCATATATAATATAAGTAAAAAGTAGTCAATTAATAAAAGAGTCAGAATACATTCAATCCCACTACATCCCCATTACACCTTTCCAAAAAGGTAAAACTAATAGTAAACCATACACTATAATTTTCATGCCCTTTTCTTTTTCTTCAGTCATAGTCAACCTATGCTTAAGTTGATCCCTCTCAATTTCAACGTCTTTCAATAGTCCCTTTAAGTGATCAATCTTGTATTCCAATTTTCTATATAATGTCATAAGAAGATTCTTATTTTCTTCGGAATCTCTAAGTCTTTCCAACATTTCAAACTTTGCAATGCCTTGAAATTTTGACACCGGAATTGGAGGGAAGCCACTTGAAATAAGAGCATCCACCATTATCCTAAAAAAATAAGGATAAATTAGTAAATTGGATTACGTGATGAACAAAAATAAAGTCTTATTTAAACAAAAACAAACTTTTCCAACCGCACAATTGTAGAATTTTCAACCCAAATTCTTGTCGGTTCGTGATGTTTTCAATACCTCAGGATTACCACAATGATAAATAAAAGAACATTTGGATGTTTGAGATGAATGTAACATTGTAATTGTTGAAGCAAAACTAGAAAGTGATGAATAAATGAGCATGGAGGAGTTCAAAAGAGTCCCTTTAATTAATATTGTAGGGCTACCTAAATCTGACCGTTAAAAAATTTTAACCGTTGGAATTGTACTGTTGGAGAGAATTTAAATGGATTATCATTTACTTCAAAGGGTCTCTAAAGAATGTTTATGTCTTCTATAATCGACTGTGTCACGTATGAATTATATACGGATATCAGTGTTGATGATCATGTATATTGACATATTATCGATTTAGACTGAGCTCAATTATAGACCTATCATATAGTCTATGATCAACTTACTGAATATATTGACAGCTTAAAATAATGGCCAAAAAAATTAAATAAAATAAAATTAGAGTATGTCAATTAACACTATTAAAACATTGTAAAGCAATTTTGATACATCAATTGTGAGTCCCAATCACTTTTGAACGTGTCAAGTGTTATCTAAGACATGGAGTAGTCGTAGATCATTGAGAGGATACAAAAAAAAAAGAGGAATAAAATAAAATAAAATAAATATTAATCATCCAATCACTAAAGAATAACTACTTATCATGACAAGAGATTAGATTTGTGTGATGACCATAAGAAAGAGTGGCGGTTGTCACTTGTGAGTGTTAAATGGACAAGTAGTGTATGAAAACAAGGAGTCTTTCTCAACAGAGACACTTGTTCTAGGTAATTGGTTGTTACTACCATTGCCCTCCCCTATACTCATCTGATCGAGTGTCCAATTATTTTATAATCTCATATTTTGATATTTAGTCACTTTACATAGCATAAATCATGTTTATTTATTTTATTTTATTTTATTTCTCCCTTTTTTTTAATCTCACCTCCTTTGAAAATAGACCTAATTGGTCAATACATCACTAATAATATAGTCTGGTATAGATAAAGCTAATTATCTATAATATTCTCAAGATATTATCATTGATCTATTTTCAAAGGAGATGAGAAGAAAAAAGGGAGAAATAAAATAAAATAAAATAAAATAAACATCATTCACGCAATGTAAAGTGACTAAATATTATAATATGAGATTACAAAATAATTGGACACTCGATCAAATGAGTATAGGGGAGGGCAATGGTAGTAACAACCAATTACTCAGAACAAGCGTCTCTATTGAGAAGGACTCCTTGTTCTTAGACACTACTTGTCCATTGAACACTCACAAGTGACAACCACCACTCTTCCTTATGTTCATCACACACGTCTAATCTCTTGTCATGATATGTAGTCGTTATTTAGTGCTTGGATAATTAATATTTATCTTATTTTATTTTATTTTATTTTATTTTATTTCTTCTCCTTTTTGTGTCATCTCAATGATCTACGACTACACCGTGTTTTAAATAACACTTGATGACGTCCAAAAGTGATCAGGATTCACAACTGATGTATCAAAATTGCTTTACAATGTTTTAATGGTGTTAATTGACATACTTTAATTTTATTTTATTTAATTTCTTATTTTTTGTCATTATTTTAAACTACCAATATATTCAGTAAGTTGATCATAGACTGTATATAGGTCTATAATCAACCTCAGTCTAAATCGATAATATGTCAATATACAAGATCATCAACACTGATACCAGTATATAATTCATACGTAACCTAGTATATATTCGTATTGAGCGTATATAATTTGTATTTAGTGTAGTCGATTATATATTCGTACTGTACTCTGAGTTTAAACAGTGTTTACAAATCTTTAAACATGTACTACTGAAGAATCAACAAAAACTGAAAGGCATAAAATCATTATAAATAAATATAATATCATGAAAACATAAACTTGTTTATAAATAGATAAAGTTCATTGCATCTATATTTATAATTTTTGGGGACAAAATCCCAAACAAAAAGACAAAAAATGAAGGTTTCATTTACATAATCCTACCATGAAAGCTTCATTCAGTAATGAACTACAAAACAAATTAAACTAAATTAGACTAGACTAGGGGGATGAAGGGGATGATGAGTTCACGGGGGTCCAGGTTGAGCCTCTCAGCTATGGCCCGAAGAAAATGAGTCATCCTTCGAAGCTCTATGTCCAGCCGCGTTGATTGGCGATAAGACCTTGGAAAAGGAAATCCAGGTCACTCCGAAGCCTAAGCAACTCTATGTTGTCGATGATTGTCATTTTGTGCACTAGCCGTAGTGTGTACCTCCTCTTAGCCATCTTCTTCTCTCGTTAGTGTTTTCTTCAAAAATTTGGTTTAAAATCGACAAGGACCTCTTTAAATAGACCAGAGCATGAGACAATTGACCAATAGAATTGTACACGTGTTAATGGAAAGGGAGAAGACGTGTGGGAATTATAAATGAAAAGTTGCGGCGATTGTGGCAGTCGAGGCATTTCAAATCGTATCATTTCTCAAAGTGTAATAATTACATTAAAAGGTTAGTGTATGAGGAAAAGGGTTTCTTTAATAGACTAAATGACTGGTTGATGATAGACTATATATTTTAAACTATACCCCGTAGACCATGCATCAAATCCATTATATATTTTGAGTCCAGTCGATGTGTAATGTGTATAGTCGATATCATAACTTGGGATGACTATTTTTAAAATGACACTTTTTTCAATGCATCATAATTATTTTGAATTCAACATTATATGAAGAAAAGAGTTTGTTCAATAGACGACCAGGTAGGTTTATTATACACTATGTATTGAATATTTGCTCTGTAGACCAAACACTGATATATTATATATTATGAGGCTGGTCGATTATTTCAGTCTATAATCTATTTACAACGTAGTATATAATACATGAAATGGAATCGATAATGCACAATAAAAAAGTCGATTTTAACTACAGTTCAGTGGTTTTCAAAACAGAATACACATTACATATTGTCCAGTGTATTTGAATAAACCAAAAACATAAAATACAATACCAATCATATTATCCTACGTTAAGGCTGCATGTTGTTCTTTTATGTCCTGGTGCACTTCGAGCATTTGTTTCTTTTCTCGTACCTTGAAGCCTCCAACACACCCTTAACGTATTTCACCTTCCTCCTTCTGAATTTAGGATCAAAATCAGGTGTAAGAACTTGCATTTCTAGATACTCTCGTGCCACACTCCACACCGACTCCAGTGGTGCTGCACAAATAGGTTCCAAGTATGCAAGGAGGTATGATTCTTTCGAATATATTTGCGAAGAGTAGTTGTAAATGCTAGTATCGTATTCATCCCCATTCTTCAAACGTAATGCTGCCATTGAATGAGCACATGGCAATTTCACCAAGTCCTATTTTCTGCAAGCAGATGACTGCCTCGAAAGATTAACTTTAGCAAAACAATAATAACCAAGCATGGTGATTTCATCGGTGTTTCTGTTTATGTTGTTCACATATAATTTGTTGCCCTCGGTCATGTATTCCCTTAAGATCATCTCGACTATGGAAACGAATGTTGTATTTGAATTGTCCACCTACGCAAACTTTTTCCTAAATATTTCTCCAAACCTATGTTCAATTGAATTGAAAATGGCCACCACTAGATACGCTCTTTCATAGCGTAACATTGAGTTGAGCGACTCGATGATGTTTGAGGTCATGACGTTGAATCGATTACTTGGAAAGTAAGCCTGGCTCCACTTTTCAAATCCAACTTCATGCTTGAGGCAAGCTGCTGCGCTGGGGCATCTTTCTTTAAGGGCGTTGAAGTAGTCATTAAATTCTTCCAACGTGTATGCCTTGGCTGCATGGTAGTACAAATAGAGAGAATCGGAACAATGGTGATTTGTTTAGAGATTTTCACAAAAATGCCTCATACAAACACCGTAATGCGCAAATGGATAATGCCTTGCAAGGCCGTTGGCTATGCTTGCGTGTCTGTCAGAGATAACACACAACTCTGGTTCATCGACAACAAAGGCCTTAAGCTTCTTGAAGAAGAAGCACTACGACGTATCGTTCTCCTTATACACCACACAATATGCTAAGGGATAGATATGGTTCTGCGTATCTTGAGCGACAGAAGACAATAGCATGCCCTTGTACTTGTCGGATAAATGCGTGTCATCAACGACAACGACCTTTCTCATGTGTGCATATCCACGGATGGAAGCCCCAAATACAATAAAATAGTAAATAAACCTGCCCGACTCCTCATCGACCATGAGAGAATTAATAGACCCAGGATTGAGGTCATTGAAAATATATGAAAATGTGGGAAGCACTGCATGTCCTTTCTCGAGCGTACCTCAAACTATGTTCTTCACAATGACACCTGCCATCCAACACTTCCAATAGCCCAGCCTGTAATGTGGCTCCCTAAATACGATCCTCTCGATCTCTTTCGGGATTGGACCTTTGTTGTCGATGAAAAATTTCAAAATAAGTGAGGCAATGACCTCTATGGTGACATTTTTGTGCTTTCCCGTGACATGATCAACACCACAAGTATGCTCTTCCACGTACTTATGAATATAAAACCAACCCGATTCTCCTATAGCACATGCGTGCACCATCCACCGGAAAGTAGGATCTACGCACCTCACCCTCAAGTATTTCTTACAAATCTTCACCATTGTGTAATTGAACGACATTTTCACCGACTCCTGCTTCAACAAAATATTCAACATTTTCTTATCCTTGAATGTTTGTCCTACAAAAAGATTGGTGTCATCCGAGAAAGAGTGGCTTCGTTATGGTTTGAGTTACCCGTCCTCACCTTCTCCACACTCCTCTTCTTCATAATCTTTACTATTATCCCATTTATCACCACTCATGCAATCATATTGGATTGATATATCATTCATTATTGAGGGTGGGGGTGAGGGTAAGGGTAGGGGTGGGGCAGATGTGGAAGCTTCTTCCTAGGACCTTCCAACAACTTTAACCCACAATATAGGTCTGGAGTAATCAGAATCAACACAAATCATGTATAATTCCACGTATATATCATTCCTTAGGAACGTTTTCATCAAGTAACTAATTACCACCTCGTTTTGATCACAACTTAATTTACCACTCTCCATTACACTTTTAACCATATCGGCGTATGAACCATTGCGACGAAGGGCAATGGACACTATCTCCTTAGACATGATTTTCTAAACCCAATATTTAGGAGTCTCCTTCCATTCACCAGAAAATATACCACCAACAACCGCGTAATCTCTAATAGACATGATATACCTCGATAATAGAATTTAATAGACTTGAATAGTGGTTTATGCGCCTAGAATTAATAGATTGAAGTCTTCTTCTTCTTAGCTATTGGCCGTATAGTGCACGATCGATCCTTTTCCGATGACCACCGGAATAATCAAATGAATTTCATCTTACAAACAACCTAAGAAGTGTTGGAATGTTGCTATTAAGCCAAGAATCGATTTCAAAATGTGGGACTGATTTTCAAGCTTTTTTTATCAAAATGGAAGAAAAATTGGAGCTAAAAATAAGTGAAAATGGCTTAAAACAAAGGAGATAATGTCACTTTTCGATGGATGCTGGAAAATTCAATGAAAAATGGCCGGCAAATGGTCGAAAATTTGAGGAAATGGTGCCAAAATTGGGTGGTTAGTAGTGGATTGGTTGAGAAGCTTTGGGATATTTTTTTTCAAAATTAATTATCCAATATTTATATTCTTGTACATGGACTAAAGTGTAGTTTTAAAAAAAATGGGGCTAAAATGGGAAAGGGGCTAAAGTGTATATTTTGTAAGTTGAGTGCTAGGATTGCATTTATTTTTTGTGGTCCCATTAAAGTGTCTATTTTTCCAATTAAAAAAACTTGGTGTCTAAATGTCAAAAAAGGTTTTGGAAGTGGCCTTTTAGCCAACTATAATACCCCAAACTTTTCTCAACTTAGATTCGTCCCTAGAATGTTAAGGGAGAGCTTCTGAAGTGAATATTATTTGTTTCATGTGGAATTCTTCAAATTTAGACCTCCCATTATGTGGGAAATTGAATAAGCTTTCCAAAAATATAAAATTCGTCTAAATCCGATAACCGAGTAAAAAGTTATGGCTATTTTAAGTTTCTATCGTAAAACAATGTGATTTGGATCCTTAGCGCGTCGCGGAGAAATGTAAAATCATAATTGTCAATTTCCAGTGAGACTCCACGATTTTGGCGCGTCACAGAGAGGCTTAATTTCCTACTTGGCAATTTTCAGTGCCGCTCTGCGATACTAGCACGTCGCACCAGTGGTCAAAATGGAAAACATAGGGGCTCCGCGATGGTGGCACGTCGCGGAGGGAACCCAATTCCCACTCGTCCTTTTTCCGGTGAGCCACCGCAATTGTGGCGCGCCGTGGTGGCCCATTAAATTGGGACCCAGCTATGTCTTTCCGTCTTCGTTTAGGCATTTTAAAATGGTATTTTGGACAATTCCCAAGCCCCTAATCCATCCAAAACACAAGATTAATCATATCCTAAGCCTATTATGCTCATTATTTATCATCCTCTTCAAAAGCAAAATCCTAGAAACCAAGAGCTTATTCTACAAGGAATCAAAATCCTCTATAGATTCTCCAAGAAAGATCCAAATTGAGGGTTTCAAAAACAAGAACATTAAGAACCCATCATCAAGAACTTAATAGGAATCCAAGATTCAAGGTTTCTTCATCGAAGCATCAATTAAGGTACGTGGGGTTATGAACAAGGATACTCCTTTCATCCTTGTACCCAAAACTTATTTTAAATTACAAAGTTATTTGATTTTCTATGATTTTTCATGAATTTGAAATTAAGGTTCATACCCAATGTTGCCATTTTCAAGATTATGAGATCTCAAGAGAATTATAATTGCATGTCTATTTTCATGTTTGCATGCTTATTGCAGTATTTCAAGACTTTGAGATGAATTTTCATTGTTTTCATTATCAAGCATGATTATTATGATGCTTTTACTTGAGTTTGATATATGGGTTGTTAAGCCCCAAGTTTATATGTTGAGATTTTGAGAATGATGATGCTTTAAGCATCCTATAAGATGATTATTTCAGATTTTCTACAATGTTTTGATCTTTTGATCCTCAGATAAGTTTTGGAATCCACTTTATAGATTTATTGCAGATTACAGGAAGCAATATAGCTTCACTTACAGATTTATTTAGATAAATGCATAACTGATTTCATAAATAACCCTTATGTGAGATTTAAAGTGGATTTCCACAAGATGAGCGTAGCAAATAAAAAGGGAGTAGTATTTAGCACCGAGTTGGGTATGATTCCAAGGTCTCATGCCCCAAAACTACGTGCCACCATAGGATGGTTTATGTTGGTTAAGAGAACCTGTATTTCCCTTTAGCTGAGGTTATAATCCTTGGCAAGAGTATGACACCTCTTCCCAACGTGAGGTTTTTTTCTTAGGAGGACGAGACGCTGGACTCCATGTAGCTAGCTTGGTTTATGTCGGTTAAGAGAACCTTCTTTGCAAAACAGTTTTAAAGTATTTCTCCCTGCTAGTAAGAGACATACAACTTTTTAGATAAAGAATTTTCTCGAAAGTTTTAAGGCTTACAGACTTCAAATTTTAGAACGGAAAAAGCTCTTAGAAAACTAAGTGTAAAGGCTCATAAGTTTTACTCAGATTATACCTTATAGAAAAGATAGTAGCTTCAGATTTTAGCTTTCAGATTTCAAATTCAGTAGTGAGTCCTTCTACGCTTGGACAGAATGGTTCGAAAAGAGATAATACGAGTACAACTTTTAGAACTAAATGTTATGGCTTACTAGATTCACAAAGTATGATTTGTTATTCATGACTGTTATTTTTAGTATTTCAGACATTCCAACTTATGTGATTCATTTACATTTAGCATGTATTGTTTTATAAATGATGACTATGAGATGATGTTTTGCTTAAGCTTATCACCCCCATATACTCAGTACATCCTCAAAGTACTGATCCAAATATACGTTTATGTGCTACATTGTCTTATGATGTAGGTACAAGTACTCAGTATCAGTAGCATGAGTAGTCTGAGCATCTCCATCTAGATTCCAGTTAGCGAGTCCTTATAGTTCAGGGACTTATTCTATCCATTTATATTTTGCAATTTATGAGTTTTAAGCATTTTCTTTTAGACAGTTTGAGTTAGTTGGGGGGTTTTCCCAGTGACTCTTTAGTTATTAGTAGTAGAGGCTTGTCAGACTACTAGTGTTGATACAGATTATTCATTTTAATGTTTTAGATATTTTATTCAGATTATTCTCAGATATTATAGATAATTTCCGCATTCAAGGTGACTTTTATGTCTATATTTCCAATATTATAAGAGTTAAGCTCTATAGTATACAGACAGGGTTAGCTTAAGGCTGCTCATAGTCTTGAGCACCGTATGACGTCTTGAGATCAGATTTTGGGGCGTTACAGCAACTCCCCCAGTAAGTTTTTAATGATTCTCAAACTTTGAGGTTGAAAGAAGAATAGACTTATATATATGTATATCATTTGTACATCACTTATATATCATGTGTATGTTACATATATTCATATTGATAAACAATACATATAACATAGTTAAATTTGCTAAGTATGTAGAATTAGTTTAGGGTTAGGATATAGAGTTTTAGAGTCATAATTAGGATGTAGAATCCTATTTCTATATTACAATAGATAGTTTTAATTTTTAAGGCTATATTACAATACAGATAGGGTTAGCTTAAGGCTACACATAGTCTTGAGCACCGTGTGACATCTCGAGATCAGATTTTGGGGGATTACAAACTTGGTATCAGAGCCTAAGGTTTTTAAGAGTCCTAGGGAACCAGACAAGATGTGTTACATATAGTCTTGGTCATGGGTGTGAAGTGCACCATATTTATGAATAAGAGGCTATGGAACGTTCTTAGAAAATTACCTTTCTCTTTCATGATCTATCGTGATCATAGTATTTCTATCTATTTTTAACTCGTTTTATCACATGATAGTTGATCATGCCTCCTCGTCGAGCTAATGCCCGAAGATATGTTTTCACAGTGTAAGTGGGAGGCCTCGTTATCTTTCTTGTGCTAAGTATGGTGGGAATCATCCTGGTGAATGCTTGGCTGGATAGAAAGATTATTTTGGTTATGGAAAGTCGGGTCACGGAATTAAAGATTGCCCGTATGCTAAGCAGGAAAACAAAGATGTTCATCCCCAGACTCAGGCTACTAGTGCACCAACTCCTTTAGGTCGCCCAGCTCCTCCTTAGGCGCATCATCCAGTACTGGCGGTGGTCAGCGCCAGAATTTAGTTCTATGGTTTACCATCCTACCAAGAGCAGGAAGATTCCCTAGATATTGTTACTGGTATGCTCCATGTCTTTTATTTTGATGTTTATGTGTTGTTAGACCCTGGGTCGAGTTTCTCTTATGTGACCTCATTAGTTTTAGTAAATTTTGAGATAAGTTTTGAAAAGATCCCTGAGCCCTTCTTGGTTTCTACTCCAGTGGGTGAGTTAGTTGTTGCTAAACAATTCTATAAAAGGTGTCCTATCACTGTCTTTCATAAAGTCATATTTGCAAATTTGATAGAGTTAGACATAGTTTATTTTGATCTTATTCTTGGTATGGATTAGCTCCATTTCTGTTATGCCTTTACAGATTTTCACACCCGTGTGGTGAAGTTTCAATTCCCAGATGAGCCAATCTTTGAGCGGTCAGGTAATTCAGTGTCCCCCAAAAGCCATTTCATATCTTATCTTAAAGTCAGAAAGTTGATCTCCAAAGGATGTATTTATCATCTTGTTCGAGTTAAATACACTAAGTTTGAGACTCCAACAATTCAGTCTGTCAATGTAGTCAATGAGTTTCCTGATATTTTTTTGGAAGATCTCCTAGGGGTACCTCCCGATAGAGAGATAAAATTCAGTATTGACCTTCTTCCTGATACTTAGCCTATTCTTATCCCTCCATACCGTATGGCTCACGTAGAGCTTAAGGAGTTGAAGGATCAACTCAAAGATCTTCTAGATAAAGGTTTCATAAGGCCTAGTGTTTTCCCATGGGGCGCTCCTATCCTATTTGTGCGAAAGAAAGATAGTTCTTTATGTTTGTGCATTGACTATCGTCAGCTAAATAAAGTCACAGTCAAGAACAAATATCCTCTTCGTAGAATTGATGACTTATTTGACCAACTCCAAGGTGCCAGTTATTTTTCAAAGATAGACCTTAGATCCGGCTATCATCAACTTATAGTGAGGGAATGTGATATTCCAAAGACGGCTTTCAGAACCCATTATGGTCATTTTGAGTTACTAGTCATGTCCTTCGGGCTAACCAATGCCACAGTAGCCTTCATGGACTTGATGAATAGAGTGTTCAAATAGTAGCTGGACATATTTGTCATAGTCTTTATAGATGATATCCTTGTCTACTCTCGTAGTGAGGATGATCATGCAGACCATCTTAGAATTGTATTAAAAATTCTTAGAGATAACTGGTTGTTCGCCAAGTTCAGCAAGTGTGAATTTTGGCTAAGATCAGTAGCTTTTCTCGATCATATTGTTTTCGCTGATGGCATTAGAGTCGATCCCCAAAAGATAGAAGCTGTGAGAAATTGGACTAGACCTATCTCTCCATCAAAAAAGAGAGACAACCACTTAAAAGACCTACGAATGTTGTTCAATTACTTTGAAGATATCAACATAGGATGAATCCATTGAAGTGTGCCTTTGGAGTTACTTCAGGAAAGATTTTTGGTCTCATTATATGACACTGAGGAATTAAAATTGATCAAGCTAAGGTCGATGCAATTTTGAAGATGCCCGAGCCTCGGAACATTCACGAGTTAAAAAGCCTTCAAGGAAGGCTAGCATATATAAGGAGGTTCATCTCAAACTTGGTTAGCAAATATCTACTATTTAGTCGTCTCATGAAGAAGGACACTCCCTTCGAATGGGACCAACCTTGTATTAATGCCTTTGAGAGTATCAAATCATACTTAATGAAACCTCCAGTTCTTGCGGCACCCAGACCTAGAAAACCATTGATACTCTATATCGCAGTACAAGAAAGGTCAGTTGGAGCACTGTTGGCTCAAAAAATAGTGAAAGCAAAGAAAACTCTCTTTACTATCTGAGAAGAATGATGACACCCAATAAGCAAAGTATTCTCCAATTGAAAAGTTATGTTTGGCATTGGCCTTCTCAATTCAAAAGATGAAACCCTACTTTCAAGCTCATGTGGTTCGTCTTGTATCTAGGGCAAATCCCTTCAAGTTTGTAATGTCGAAACACGTCCTTAATGACCAACTAGTAAGATGGTACCTTCAATTTCAACAGTTTGAGATTGTATATGTTCCCTATAAGGCCGTAAAGGGACAAGCATTGGCTGACTTCTTGGCAGACTACGCGATACCTAATAATTGTAACTGAGCAATGAACTTGCTGATAAAGATACAATGGTTATCGAAGCCATACCCTCTTGGAAGATGTATTTTGATAGTGCCGCACATTGAGATGGAGCTAGTGCAGATGTGGTGTTCGTCACTCCACAAGAAGAGGTCATCCCATACTCTTTTACCCTTATAAACCATTGCTTTAATAATGTTATTGAATATCAAGCTTTAATACTTGGACTTGAGATGGCAGTTGACATGAAACAACTGCAATTAAAAGTTTTTGGTGACTCCCAATTGGTGATCAAACCGCTTTTAGGATGCTATGAAGTTAGAAAGCATGAGCTACGATCATATCATGATTATGCATAGAAGTTGATGGGGTGGCTTGGAGAAGTAACCCTCTAACATGTGCCAAAGAGAGAAAATAAGAAAGCTGATGACCTAGCTACTTTGGCCTCAACCCTGACTCTTTTAAATCAGGCGCAAGTCACTATCCACCAAGAATGGATAGTATCACCAGCAACTGAAGATGAAGAAAGTAAAGTTGAATACCTCATTGCTGTATCTGAAGCTGCAAAAGAAGATTGGCGACAACTTATCATTGATTACTTATATTATGGGATACTTTCAGAGGATCCAAGGAGAAGGATTGACATTCGTCGTCTTGCACCTCGCTTCCTTTACTATAAGAACTTACTGTACAGAAGATCATTTGAAGAAGTACTCTTATGGTTTCTGGGAGAAGAAAAAGTAGTTCAAGCTTTACAAGAAGCACACTCAGGAGTTTGTAGATCACATTAGTCTAGACCAAAGCTTCATTTTCATATTAAAAGGATAGGATATTATTAGCCGACGATGGTGAAAGATTGCTTGGACTATGCTAGAAGATGCAAAGCTTTCCAATTCCATACAAATTTCATACATCAACCTCCAGAGATACTATATCCAAGTGTAGCATCTTGGCCATTCAATGCTTGGAGAATGCATGTACATAGGCCACTTCCAAAATCTTCTGGTGGACACTTATACATGTTGGCTGCAACAGATTACTTCTCAAAATGGTCCAAAGTTATTTCTATCAAAGAAGTGAAGAATGATAATGTTGTGAATTTCATTTGAGCAAATATCACCTACCGCTTTGGAATCCCTCAATACATAATAACCGACAATGGCAAGCCATTTGATAACAAGCTAATGAATAAGATTTATGATCTCTTTTGTTTTAAGCAGTGCAAATCTTCTATGTACCATGTTTCCACCAATGGTCTAGCCAAAGCATTCAACAAGAATTTATGCAACTTGTTAAACAAAGTCATCTCCAAATCTAAACGGGACTGGCATGAACGAATGAAAGAAGCTCTATAGGCATATAGAACAACTTACCGCACACCAATGCAAGCAACCCCATATTTGTTTGCTTTTGGAGTTAAAGTCGTCCTTCCACTTGAGCATCAAATACCTTCTTTGAGACAGGTTATTCAAGAAGGGCTCACTGATGAAGAAAATGCTAAGTTGCGTCTTGCAGAGTTAGAAGCTCTTGATGAGAAGAGACTAGAGGCTCAGTAAAATCTTAAATATTACCAAGCCCGTCTATCTTGTTCCTTTAACAAAAGAGTTCGCTTGAGGTGCTTCCAAGTTGGAGATTAAGTCCTTGCAGTAAGGAGACCCATTATCACTTATCGTAAGTCTGGGGGCAAATTTACCCCAAAGTAGGATGGACCATATGTCGTACAAGAGGCATATTCAAATGAATCTTACAAGATTGTTGATGCAGACGGTGTGAGAATTGGTCATATCAATGCCAAGTTCTTGAAGAAGTACTATCCTGGAAGGAAGATGACACTCCTTAAGGCATAAGTATAAACTGAATGGACACTCCTTAAGGCACGAGTATAAACTGCATGGACACTCCTTAAGGCACGAGTATAAACTGCATGTCCACTCCTGGCCCACAAGTATAAACTGTGTACGGCTTTAAATATCCTCTAGGTTAAAAATCTCAAAAGAGGTGGCCTAGCCAAAAGTTAGGATGAAAGAAAAAAACACTCACCTAGAACTATGTTGTGACTTGATCCTCTTCATTGAGGTACGTAGGCACTTGGAATTTCTTTCTGAGTTTAGTTACATGAGTATCAAAAAAAATATGTTCCTGCGGTATCTACCATATGGATACCAAGTATGAAAATATTTAATTAAATTTTGGACTCACTCCAAGTATTGGTGGCTCAATAGGGGACAAACTCCAATGAAATATGAGCTTCATTCACATAAGATGAAGTCTCCAAAGTATCCAAATTTGGAAGTTGAACCACTCAAAACGCCAAAATTGGGACTGAAAGTTGACAAAATTTCCAAGTCTTCAAATCAAGACCTCCAAAATTCCATGCCTTAAGGTGGACAAAATTTATCCCTTTACACCTTAAGATGGCCTCTTACAAATTTATCCTTAAAAGGATCTCAAAATTTCCATGCCTTAAGGTGGAAAAAATTTGTCCCTTTGCACCTTAAGCTGGCCTCTTATGGATTTATCCTTAAAAGGATCTCAAAATTTCCATGCCTTAGGGTGGACAAAATTTGTCCCTTTGCACCTTAAGCTATCCTCTTATGGGTTTATCTTTAAAAGGATCTCAAAATTTTCATGCATTAAGGTGAAAAAAATTTGTTCCTTTTCACCTTAATCTGGCCTCTTACGGGTTTTTCCTTAAAAGGATCTCAAAATTTCCATGCCTTAAGGTGGACAAAATTTGTCCATTTGCACCTTAAGCAGGCCTCTTACGGGTTTATCCTTAAAAAGATCTCAAAACTTCCATAGTTTAAGGTGGACAAAATTTGTTTCTTTGCACCTTAACTGGCCTCTTATGGGTTTATCATTAAAAGGATCTTAAGATTTCCATGCCTTAAGGCGGGAAAGATTTGCACTTAATTTGAACGTTGAAAGGACCCATACTTAAAGAAAACTATTGCATCTTCAAGCAAAATTGGTAGGTCTTGAGGTAAAGAAGCCTCGCACCTTAAGCCGACATCCACTGTCTTCAAGAAAAATTGGTCGAGTCTTGAGGTGACAAAGCCTCACACCTTAATCCGACATCCATCATCTTCAAGCAAAATTGGTTGAGTTTTGAGGTGACAAAGCCTCACACCTTAAGACGACTTCCATCATCTTCAATAAAAAATGGTCGGGTTTTGAGGTGACGAAGCCTTACAACTTACGCCAACATCCACTATCGTCAAGTAAAATTGGTCGGGTCTTGCGATGTCGAAGACTCACACCTTAAGCCGACATCCACCATCTTTAATCAAAATTAGTCAAGTCTTGAGGTAAAGAAGCCTCGCACCTTAAGCCGACGTTCACCATCTTTAATCAAAATTTATCGAATCTTGAGGTGATGAAGCCTCGCACATTAAGCCGACGTCCAGCATCGTCAAACAAAATTGGTCGGGTTTTGAGGTGACGAAGCCTTGCACCTTAAGCCGACGTTCACCATCTTTAATCAAAATTGCTCGGATCTTGAGGTGACGTAGCCTCACACCTTAAGCCAACGGCCACTGTCTTCAAGAAAAATTGGTAGGGTCTTGAGGTAATGAAGGAAAATTAAACCCTCGCACCTTAAGCCGATGGCCATTGTCTTCAAGCAAAATTGATCGAGTCTTGAGGTGATAAAGACAAAGTTAAACCCTTGTACCTTAAGCCGACGTACACCATCTTCAATCAATGGTTGTATATTTTTATTTGAGTTAACCCTACGAAAATAAAAAAAAATACAATAAAAATAAAAAAAAAGGAATGCTCACCTAAATATGCGAGTATCTCGATCGGCAAAGATGGATCAAATTACACCCTTGAGTTTGCTTGCCTACCAAAAGTGTTGTAAATATTAGAGTTCTCTTTCCAACGGAAAAGAACACTCACAATTTCAAAATTACCATGCCCTAGATATGATTTGTCTCATGAAGACACGCAAATCTAAAATTCAAAACATATCAGCATCCAAAGGCAACTTCACAAAATTATCTAGGATAATTCTAAAGGTGTTAAATAATAAATTTTAGATATGTTATGTAACGACCCGATTTTCTGGAACCGAAATGTCACACGGTGCTCATGATCCCAAAGGACCACAAGCTAATTGTTTACTGATATCTATACCTGTACACTGAATAATATAGATAATAAATGCGAAAACTGTCCATAAGGTTCAAAACATCAAAAAAATACTCAAAACCAAAAACAAATTACTGATACATCTGTCCGAAAAACCTCTAAACTGTCTGAACTATGGAGCTGAATGAACATGTCCCCAACTAAATTTGTCTACTAAAAATAAACTAAGTCTGATATGATAATAATAAGAATAAGCATCATCTTCAGCTGAAGAGGACTCACTGCTATGTCTACTGCTGCTGACTGGGACTAAGCCTCTAAGGGTACTTTGAATCTCGTGCCTCTGAACCTATGGTATCAAATAAAACACCATAGCACATGTGCATCAGTATGGGAATGTACCGAGTATGAAGATAAGGTAAGGCTAAAGGCAAGGGCTTATACATGAACAAATTACTTAACTGAATAATCATAAGAATATTGAATGAGAACACATACATGAATGCACAAACCATAACTAAAAATATCGTAACTCAAAGTACTAAAACTTGGATACTACTTTACTGTTATCTAAACTCACTACTAATGCCTGAGATACTGAACAACTGAATCATCTGATACAGATAACTGAATACCGGAGTTGAGATCAGTCTTATCTAGAGAATGATCTCAAAAATTGATGATACTGAAACTGATTAACTGAATTTACTCATATCAATGACTGAATTTTGAGCTTTCTACTTTCGACTGACTGTATCAGAGATCAAATCTCTCTAACAAATGATTCCAAAATCTACTATCAATGATAAGAAAAGATTATATCTGAGATCAAACCTATCTAGTGAAAGATCTCTAAATCTGATAATGAGAATAATCACTGAATCTGAGAATGAGATCAAACCTATATGACGGGTAATCTCTGGATCTGATAATAAGAATACTCAACTAAATCTGAGACTGAGATCAAGCCTATCTAGTGGGTGATCTCAGGATCTGATCATGAGATTACTCAACTGAATCTGTGACTGAGATCAAACCTATATAGCAGGTGATCTCTGGATCTGGTAATGAGATTACTCAACTGCATCTAAGATTGAGATCAAGCCTATCTAGCGGGTAATCTCTGGATTTGATAATGAGATTACTCAATAACTTTATGTGGGACCATGCCTATCTAGTGGGTGGCCCTTAAATCAATGGAACTATATGAGCTCCTCACTGAGATAGATGACTGTATCTGACAGCTCTGATTTCTGAGTTCTTTTCTAAAGACTAATACTGGAACCAAAACTATGGGAGTGCTCACTTAACCGACATGCGCCGAATCTGAACTGGTGGGGTCTAACCTATAACCCCAGCTGGAAGGGTGTCAATATCGTGCCACAGGTAAAGACCTCTCTGGTCAAGCCTCTCTAATGGGTGACCCTCGCAGGAAGTCAAGCCTAAGGCAGCATAATAGTCAAGCCTATCTAGTGGGTGATAAGCCTTTTCTAATAGGTGACTTCTGCATCCTGCACTGGCTACATATTTCTGGAGTTAGGGATTTCTCCTAATGACTCTGCCTCTCTAACAGGGAGCCTCCATCCCTGCACTTGCTCTGTGCTAGCTCCTACTCCCAACTGTTATATTTATTAATTGATCTGACTGAGTTAAGATGAATTCACTTAGTTCCTTATCTGACGGAATACTAATGAATCTTGTTATCTGACTGATGATACTGAGCTCCAAACTGAACACTCAAATACTACTAGATCTGAGATGCGTATAAAACTGAGGATAGAATACTAGTGATACTGATATTATCGAGATTTCTAAGATTTCTTAAGTTCTGTAATTGCCTGAGAGTATAGGGTTTTATAACTGATTGGGTTCTGAGAATCGTGGCTTGACTGAGATTTTCGTGAAAACTGACACGGGCTCTAGACTGCAGCTAAATTATCGGGTATTTTACCCCCAGGACTCGATAACATAAAAGTAAAGCATAAACATTCTTAAATTATCAAGACCATGGACATTCATTCACCAAAACAATCACTAAAGCATCTCTTCAAGCATTTAGAAATCATATACATGTGATAGTATAAGGATACATGCTATTGGCTCATACTCCATTCAACAAGGTCTTGCATCAAACACTTCGCATGTATTAAAGTCTTAGTATGTATCGAAGAGCACATAATTGGGGAATTTCATGCTATCGTGTCACAATTTATTCACTAAGGCTTTCCAACAAACACTTGGCATGCATGGGCTTGTACACAATTGAGAATTTCTAGTCAACATGCTATAATGACTCTAATTCCTTCACATAAGCATTTTATCAAACATATGGGGAGCATGCTTTGCCTATTCAACAATTTCTACACTTAACTGACATGAACACATCACTTAGCAAGCAACTTGAAGAGGATTTATCATGAACAACACATGAATATCACATCCTAGGGTCAAAGCTTGAAAACCTTGTAAAAAAACATGAATAAAAACTCAATAATAGCATGGACATCAATTTCAACTCACATGAATCATGAAAACTCATAAACATAAGATCTTTGAAATTTAGAAAAGGATTCTTGAGCTTATTGGATGAAAGGGACCCAAGAATCAACATCTGCATACCTTAGGAAAACTCTTTCTTGAAGTCTCTTGGAGAGATTCTTGATTTCTTCATTTCTCTTTATTTTTCTTGAAGAAGAAAGAAGGGTTTTGATTTTGTAGAAACCCTAGTTTTTTTTATGTTAAAGATAAAAAATAAAATTGTGAGCCTTGATTGGATATAAATAGGGGCTAAAAAGAGTGGGAAAAAGACCAAAAAACCCTTTTAAAAATGTCTTAAAAATGCTGAATCGGGGGTTGTAATGATCGAAGCGATGGTCCGTTGCTTAGTCTGATGGTCAATCGGATCATCTGTCGCACATTGGTCATAAGAAGAACACATTGCCTTGATGTGAAGGTCTCAGCGACGGTCCGCCGGAAACCCAATGGTCCGTCGCACGTTGGCCAGGATGAGGTTACACTGCCTCAGCATGACGATCCCAATGACGGTCCATCGTAGCCTCGACAGTCCGTTGTTCTGCCCGTCACACTTAGGCGTCACTACCTTGGTTGCGATGGGCTAGGCAACAGTCCATCGCAAGCTCGACATTCCATCAACCCGATCGTCGCACCTGGGCGGTTCCGACTGCTTTTAGGAAAGCAGCCATAACTTATTCCTGATTAAGTAAGGTAAAAAGTTTTTCAAAATTTATTTGGAATGAGATGTCATTCCTCACTAATGGGTCTTAAGTGTAGAGATTCGTGGAAAAAATAAGAGAGTTTCGAGAGGTAATATCAATATGGTTCGACTTTAAATTTTTGAATGAGGTATTCATATGTATGAAAATCATTGAAGCACGAAGGAAACATGTTTAAATAATCATACTTCAAGGCTAGTCTCCAAAATATTAAATGTCTCAACAAGTCTTGAAGTAGGGGGAATTTATAGGCGATGTAATTTTATTAAATTTAAATCCGTACAAATTTTGAATTATATTAAATTCAAAATATATTAGTCCCAAATAAATATGACGGATTAATATAATTAAATTAATTACTTAAGTCCAAACATATATGGATTTAATTAAAGTCTAATCTTTATTGGGCTAGCCCATTGATTTGGGCTATAAATGATGAGCCCACTTTGTTAAGCCCAAGATATTATCATATTCTAGAGGCCTAAAGGAGTGCCACATGTCAAATGACGTGGCATGCAAAGTCAAGTGAAGGAACCAATAGGACCATACCACATGTCAAAATGATGCAACAGGCCTAGTGAAATCAAAAGTCCATAAAAGGCGCCACGTCACTTGAATTTGATTGGTTAAAGGAAGTCCATCTTCATCATGACTCTCCCCTTTCCACAACTATAAATAGGGGTCTCATAATTTATAAAAGACCCCTCAAAACTCGAATAAGAAGCAATAGAAAGCTCATGGATCAAACACTGCAATTTCTCTAACTAGCTCAAGCATTCAAATCAAGTTCACCAAAATTCAAGATCAAGATCGCAATATTAAAGAACAAGCTCAAAAGCCTTTGAATTCAAGCACAAGTCAAGATCAAGACCCTCAAATAAACAAATCAAGCTTTAAGCCCTTGAATTTATATTTGAAAAGGCGAATTACAGGATTCATAAAGATTGTAACACTCATATATTGAAATCAATAATTGATTGTTGCAATATTTTCTTGTCTCAATTATTTATTTTTTTGACTCGAAAATTTTATTGTCCAACAATCATATATATACATTTGTAGCTTTTTACTAAAACATTGTATTGTAGTACTAGATACCCGTGTCCGTGCAAGGCACAGACATTTTGGCAACACTAATGTGTAAAAGAGATCCAACTTTGGAGAAGATAATTTCCTACTTGTTTTAATTGTTTAGTATATGAGTAAAAGAAAAGAAATGTAGTACAATGAACCGATGTTAAATAATATATACATTCAGTGTGAAACAAAATTGAGCTTGCTAGACTGGTCCAACCAATACAAAAATGATTATATAAGTGGATAAAAATCTAGCTAGATTGTTGCAGCTATAGTTGGCGACACGTCTTTCGTTTGGACATTCCTGAAAAAGTACATAATGCACGTCTCATTTGAAAGTTTCAAATATATAAGTTGAGAAGACATACATCAATTCAGAAATATTTATTGCACTATAAACTTACTGAAATACTCTTGGTAGTCATTTAATAAGGAACAAAATGATATTTATAAAAATTAGTACTATGTATAATTCAATTACAAAGGTCTAAATAAAAGTATTATTAAAATAATACATGAGAACAAAACTAACAAATATAAGAAAAACAATATGTATGTGTAACTATTTATTGCATCATAAAATGAGGACAAAACTAATAAATATAAGAAAAAAGTAATATGAATGTGTTACCATTTTATTGCACCATAAAATTACTGAAATATCCTTGGGGTATAAAAAATAAGTAATTTAATAAGGAACAAAAAGATATTTATAAGAAATTACTATCATATATAATTCAATTATAAAGGTCTAAATAAAAATATTATTAAAATATTAAATAAGGACAAAACTAATAAATATAAAAAAAAAAAAAAGCAATATGCATGTGTAACCATTTTATTGCACCATAAAAATGAGGACAAAACTAATAAATATAAGAAAAAAGCAATATGCATGTGTAACCATTTTATTGCGACATAAAATTACCGAAATATCCTTTATAGTCATTTAATAAGGAACAAAAAGATATTTATAAAAAAAATACTACCATGTATAATTCAATTACAAAGGTCTAAATAAAAATATTATTAAATTAATACATGAGGACAAAACTAATAAATATAAGAAAAACCCATATGCATGTGTAACCATTTTATTTACTGCTATATATAAGTGAAGGTTGGGCTGACTAAAATTACCAAAATACCCTTGGCAGTTACCTCAACCTTCACTTATTGTATCAGAAAATTATCGAAATAAATACAATTGATAGTCATTTAATAAGGAACAAAATATATTACTACTATATATAAGTGAAGGTTGGAGTGACTAAAATTATTGAAACACCCTTGATAGTCACCCCAACCTTGACTTATTGCACCATAAATTACCGACAGGCACTTAGTAGTTATTTAATAAGAAACAAAAATATATTTATAAAAAAAATACTACCATGTATAATTTAATTACAAAGGTCTAAATAAAAATATTATTAAAATAATACATTAGGACAAAACTAATAAATATAAGAAAAAAATAATATGCATGTGTAACCTTTTTATTGCACCATAAAAATAGGGACTAAACTAATAAATATAAGAAAAAAATAAATGAATGTGTAACCATTTTATTTACTACTATATATAAGTGAAGGTTGGGATGACTAAAATTACCGAAATATCCTTGGTAGTCACCCCAACCTTCACTTATATAGAGCAATAAAAAAATAATATAATAATAATAATAAATAGAATAGAATAGAAATAGAAATATTAGTAGTAATAATAATACTAAAAAAATGAAAGAAATAGAATAAGACAAATTAGTGGTACCGATTAGAGAGTATAATAAAGATATTGCAGATAGTTAACTTAAGATTGAGTGCCATGTCATCACCAGTTAGTTGAGTTGTTAGTTAGGTTGTTATAGCTAATTAGTGGAAGGTTAGTTGACAACTATACATGTTGACAGTTGTACATATTAGATATTTTGTATTCAGTTGGTTAGGGATAGTGTGTGTATAAATAGAGGTGTGTAGTATATGAATTAGGCAGTTAGTTCAATCATCATGTAGTAGTTTCTATTTTCATCTCTGCAACAGATTGTGTGTATATGAACTGACATGCTCTGAATTCACTCGTAAGCTACTTCGAATCAATGTTTGATGTACAAATTAACATGGTATCAAAGCGGGAACAACTATATTGAGAGTTATCGATCTCAGAATTAATCAACCTTCTAAATTTTTCTACTGATTTTTGGTTTTGCTTCATATTCGAGTTCATATTTGAGCAATAATGGTGAAGAATATTGATCATGATCATCTATTATTTCTCTCACCTTTCGATGTACCAGGAGCTGTAAAAATTAGGATACAACTCATCGGAATGGAGAATTACACATTGTGGAGTCGTGAAATACAGTACAATCTTCTTACGAAGAATAAATTGGGGTTTATTGATGGGAGCATTAAGAGAGATGATTTTACTAATCAATTGGACAAAAAATAGTGGGATCGGTGTAATTCGATGGTTATCTCGTGGATAATGAGTAATGTTAGCAAGGAATTGATTAGTGAAATATTATTTCGATCGAGTGCAGCTCTTGTGTGGTCTGATTTGCAGGAACAATTTGATAAAGTGAACATGTCCAGAATTTTTCACTTACACAAAGCCATAGCTACACACACTCAAGGTATTTCCCCTATATCTATGTATTATTCCAAACTCAAGGATTTATAGGATGAATTTGACTTCATCATTCCGCCACATGCTTGTGATTGTGCCAAATCAAAGGAATACGAAAAAAGAATGAGTAGACAAAAACTATTATAGCTTTTGATGGGCTTCAATGACAGTTATGGTCAGACTAGGAGCCAAATACTTATGATGAATCCACCACCTAGTATTAATCAATGATATGCCATAATCATACAAGATGAAAGCTAGAGTGTTTTAGATATTGAGAACTATGGTGCAGGTGAAGGAATTGCACCTACTGCATTATTATCTAATCAAGGTGGTGGTTCTGGTACTGGATCAAGCTCAAGAAGTAGAGGAGGTAGAGGATATAACCATATGAAAAGGCAACTGTAACAACCCAAAATCGCCTCCCAGGATGTCACACGGTGCTTAAGGCTACTAGTATCCCCAAGCTAACCCTTTGAGCATATTTCTACTAATAATAATCATTTCAAGATGAAATAATTCAAACACTAGCATAGTCATATCATATGAAGGGAGATACGGAGAAAATACTCGGTCCAAACGACCACAATAGTGGATTTTTCAATACAATCACAATCTGGTAACTAGTTTGAAAAAGCCTCTACTAATACATGAACTAGAGAGCCGTTGGGACAGGCCCCCAACTGACTCGAAATGAAATCAAAGTAATAACATAATCTCTCAGATGCGTAAATATTTGAAGATGGGTCCTAAGACCATGAGGACTCGCTGTTGTAGGAATATAGACAGAGGTACTCGAAAGTCACTAACAAGGCTGGGAATGAGCACCTGAACCTATATTATAAGACAATGTAGCACATACACGTATATGTGGATCAGCACTTGGGAATGTACTGAGTATGTGGGGGTGCATGCATTTATATAAAAAAACATCAATACTCTTTAATCAAATCATGCATTCAATAAGTAATGACTCACATGGCTTGAATAAGTATAAAATGTAAAGCTTATGAATCATGTAAAATGGAGCATGTAACACAAATCTCATGAATCATCATAGTTTAACTTTGAAACATACTTGAGGGAATTTCATTCACTTTAGGAAAATATCTCGTTTCAAGCTTTAGGAAAATCATTCTATCTCTCTGGAAAGATACTTTAGTCTTAAGGAGAAAATCTACAACTTTACTATTAGGAAATAAACTTGTATCAAGGGAGGTTCTCTTTACCGACATAAACCATGCAATTTACATGTAGTCCAATGTTTTGTCCTCCTAAGAAAGAGACCCCACGTTGGGGAGGAACATCATACTCTTACGAGGGAGTATAACCTCAATTCAGTGATCACATATCTCAACCTCGGGCCCAATATCTCGGCCTTGGGCCCAAAATCTAAAACCTACGACGGCACGTAGTTCTAGGGTAAGAAAGTACCAACTTACCCAACTCGGTGCTAAATACTACTTCCTTTAGTTTATCTCGCTCATCTCATGAAAATCCACTTTGAAATAATCTCATGGTTCATCAAGAATCTAACAATCAAATCTGTAATCTCATGCAGTGACGTGGATTTCAAAACTCCATGACCATTAGGACAAAACATTTCTCAATAATCTCAGAATGCTCAAATCATGGGTTCTTATAGCACAAGAGTTCATAAAATTTCAAATCTCAAGTAGGGTTCAATAACCCATAATTCAATCTTAAGTTAAGAGTTCATAAAATTGCAAATTTCAAGTAGAGTTCAATAACCCATAATTCAATCTCAAGTTAAAATTCATCAAAAGCATAATAGATAACATCTAGATTTATAACTCACGTAGAAATCTGAAAATTTCAGCAATTTGTCTCAGAATCTCCACATACTCATATACTTCGATATCTCAAACATTTCTACTATTAATTTCTCAAGGATTAAAATCATGGGGTATAGACCCAGCTGCAATTTCTCAAGAAAACTTGTGAAAATCATGCCATTAGACTCTCAATTCAAGAAAAACATCAAAATATTGCAATCAATAAAAATGAGTGAAAAACCCTAATTCAAATTCATGTAAAATCTCATAGATTGCAAAAAATCATAGTTTAAATAAGCCTTTGAGCATAAGGATGAAAGGATTACCCTTGTTCAAAACCCCATGTACCTTAGATTATGAAATTGGATGAACGAGCTTGCTCTAAACTCTTGTTTTTACTCATGAGAGAGGGTTCTTGTAACCTTTGAACTTGGGGAACTCAAATCTCAACTCAATTTGTAGATTCCATGGTGAATTCTTGGATTTCTTGGAGAAGGGTTTTAAATTTGCTCTTAAGGGAGAAACCCTAGCCTTTGGATGTTTTGGGAAATAATAAGGCTATCAAGTTCGTTTGGAATATATCTGGTTGATAAAAGAGTGGAAAGATCAAAAAGCTCCTTGTTAAATCGAGTTAAAAACACTGAAAGAGGGTTGCGGCGGTCAAAGCGATGGTCCATCACAAATCTGACGGTCCGTCGGGTCGTCCATCGCACAATGACCAGAAAAGAGACACACTGCCTCAATGCGATCGTCAGATTGATGGTCTATCATAGGTTCGACGGTCCGTCGGATCGTCCATCGTAATGACCAGAAAAGAGACACACTGCCTCAATGCGATCGTCAGATTGATGGTCTATCATAGGTTCGACGGTCCGTCGGATCGTCCATCGTACGATGGCCAGGATGAGACCATACTGCCTTAGTGGTGACGGTCTCAGCGATGGTCCGTCGCAGCCTTGACAGTCTGTCGTCCTAGTCGTCGCACTTAGGCCAGGAAGGGGAGTTTCTACCTTGGTTGCGACGGTCCATCGCAGACTTGATAGTCCGTCGGATCTTTCATCGCACCTAGGTAGTTCCGACAACTCTCAGTAAAACGGCCATAACTTCTCACCCCGATGCCGAATTTGGACGAAATTGGTATTGTTGGAAAGCTAATTCAATTCTCTTCATGACAAAAAGTCAAATTTAAGAAAATTCTATATGGTTTACATACCAATCACTTGGGAATTCTCTTCTCAATCTTTTAGGATTGGAATTACACTTCACTTGACATGCTCTAAGGCCGGACTATGATGGAACTTTGCAGGGTCTTATAATATCTCCCCCTTAGAAACATTCGTCCTTGAATGTCGCTAGTTAGACTATGAACACAATAAAAATAGAGTACACACAGCTGAAGCAATTTGCTAAAGCGCTCAAAATCTCTCTAAACTCTTGAATACCTCAACAATTGCAAGAACTCATGCAAGAATAGATTTATAGCTGAACTTTAGATTAGAAGGGCTAAATTAAGGAAGAATAATACCTTAGGATCGATCTGAACTCGCAGAAAATAGGTGCGGATACTTGACTCGCATGTCTTCTTCTGCCTCCCAAGTAGCGCCCTCAACTGACTGGTTCCGCCACAACACTTTGACTATGGGAACCTCTTTGTTCCTCAGTCTACAGATCTGAAAATCTAGGATCTCAACGGTAACATCATCGAATAAAAGACTATTCTGAATATCAGCACTCTCTGAAGGATCTACCACAACGGAATCACCAATATGTTTTTTAAGCATGGAGACATAAAAAATAAGATAAACGGCTAACAATTCTGCGGGCAACTCAACCTCATAGGGTACTTTACCAATACAGCTCAAGACTCTATACGGGCCAACATAATGGGGACTAAGCTTTCCTTTTTTACCAAACCTCTTCACCCCTTTCATGGGTGAAATCTTTAAGTACACCAAATCACCCACTTTAAACTCAAGATCTCTTCTCCTCACATCAGCATATGACTTTTGACGACTCTGGGCTATCTTTAACCTTTCTCTAATCAACTTAACTTTCTCCATAGTTTCAAACATTGCGTCAGGCCTAATCACAGCAGCTTTACCTACTTCAAACAAACTTATGGGTGATCTACATCTTCTACCATACAAGGCCTCAAATGGTGTAATCCCGATGCTAGCATGGTAACTATTGTTATAGGCGAACTCTAGCAATGGCAAATGCTCATCCCAACTACCTTTAAAATTAAGAGCACACACCCTCAACATGTTTTCTAGGGTCTGAATGGTCCTCTCAGCCTAACCATCTGTCTGCAGATGAAAAGCGAAACTCAAAAAAACTTGGGTACCAAGACCCTGCTGAAACGCCCTCCAAAACTGAGAAGTAAATTGAGTACCCCTATCCGAAATGATAGACAAGGGAACTCCGTGCAATCTGACTAACTCCGGGATATACAATCTAGTATAATCCTCCGCTGTATAAGATGTATGTACGGGCAAGAAGTGCGTGAACTTAGTCAGCTTGTCTACAACAACCCAAATAGAATCATGATGACGACGCGAAAGAGGTAACCCGGTCACGAAGTCCATATTCACCACCTCCCACTTCCAAGTGGGTATACCAAACTCTTGCACCATACCGCTAGGTCTTTGGTGCTCTACTTTAACCTGTTGGCACGTTGCACACTTTGCTACAAACTCAGCTATATCCTTCTTCATACCATTCCACCAATAGATTTCCCGTAAGTCGCGGTACATCTGGGTAGTAACGAGATGAATAGAATACCGCGCGCCATGCGCTTCAACCATAATCCTCTTCCTCAGATCATCAACACACAGAACACACAACCTACCCTACAATCTCAACACACCATCTCCCCCTTAGGAGAAAACCTCTACCTTTCGGTCCTTAACTGACTCCTTCATCCTGACCAAACTAGGATCTCGGTCTTGTTTCTCTTTCACTTCTGACACTAAAGAAGATTCGGAACTACTCAAGACCAACGTACTCCCTTCAGTTGAATCAAGCAACCTAATACCCAATCTAGCCAGAAAATGCACATGAGCTAACTCTTTCTTACCTCCCTCCATATGAGCAACACTATCCATAGACAATCTGCTAAGGGCATCCGCCATTATATTGGCCTTACGAGTGATACAACACACTTATATCATAGTCTTTCAACAACTCCAACCATCTTTTTTGCCTAAGATTCAACTCTCTCTGAGTAAACACATACTTCAGGCTCTTATGACCAGTAAACGCATTAATATGAACACCATAAAGATAGTGTCTTCAGATTTTCAAAGCAAAGACTACAGAAGCTAACTCAGGAACATGGGTTGGGTAATTCTTCTCATACAACTTCAACTGTCTAGAGGCATAGGCTATAACCTTACCTTTTTGCATCAATACACAACCCAAAACAAATCTAGAAGCATCACAATACAGCACAAAACCATCTGTACCATCAGGTAAAGTCAACACAGAGACTGAAGTAAGTCGAGTTTTTAACTTCTGAAAACTCTTCTCATAAGAATCTGACCACTGGAACTTAACTTTCTTTTGGATCAACCGGGTCATGGGAGATGCAATAGAAGAGAAACCTTCAATAAAACGGCGGTAGTAGCCCACTAAACCTAAAAAACTTCTAATGTTAGATGGAGAGATAGGTCTAGGATAACTTCTTATAGCTTCTTCCTTTTAGGGATTAACTCTAATACCTTCAGCTGAAATAATATGACCCATAAAGGCTACAGACCTTAGCCAAAATTCACACTTACTAAATTTGGCAAAATTGGTGACCTCTAAGAGTTTGGAAGACAGTTCTAAGGTGATTCGCATGGTCACTCTCATTACGGGAGTACACAAGGATGTCGTGTATGAACACTATGACAAATATAACAAGATATTTCTTGAATACTCGGTTCATAAGATCCGTAAAGGTGGCTGGGGAATTGGTTATCCCAAAAAACATGACTAGAAACTCAAAGTGACCATAGCGGATTCGGAAGGTTGTCTTTGAAATATCACATTCCCTCACTTTAAGTTGGTGATAGCCGGATCTAAGGTTTATCTTGGAGAAATAACTTGCACCTTACAACTGATCAAACAGAATATCAATTCTTAGAAGAGGATACTTATTTTTTACTGTGACATTGTTAAGATAACGATAGCCAATGAGCATATGTAAAGAACCATTTTTCTTTCTCACGAATAAGATAGGTGCGCCCCAAAGAGAAATACTAGGCCTAATGAAACCTTTGTCTAAAAGATCTTTGAGTTGCTCTTTCAACTTCTTAAGATCAGCAGGTACCATACGGTATGGTGAAATAAAAATGGGACGAGTGTCAGAAAGAAGGTCAATCCCGAATTCTATCTTTATATCGGAAGGTACCCCTGGGAGATCTTCCAAAAAATATCTGGAAACTCATTAACAATGTCGACTAACTGAATAGTCGGAGCTTCAGACTTAGTGTCTTTGACTCTAACTAGGTGATAGATGCAACCTTTGGATATTAGCTTTTTGGCTTTGAGATAGGAGATAAAATGACTCTAGGGAGATACCGAACTCCCAAACCACTCAAAAACTAGCTCATCAGGGAACTGAAACTTGACCACATGGGCACGATAGTCTAGAGATGCATAACAAGAATAAAGCCAATCCATACCCAGAATAAGGTCAAAATCCACCATGTCTAACTCTATTAAATCAGTAAGTATGACTCTATGAAGAACAGTAACAGGACAATCTCTATACACTTGTTTAGCAACAACTGACTCCTCTACGGGTGTAGAGACTAGGAAAGACTCAGGAATTTTTTTGGGACTCATTTTGAAATTCACAGCTATAAGTGGGGTCACATAAAAAAGAATTGACCCGGGGTCCAACAACACATAAACATCAAGACAAAAGATACGGAGCATACCAGTAACAACATCGGGAGAGTCCTCCTGCTCCTGATGGGATGGTAAGGCATAGAATTTATTATGGCGCTGACCGCTAGTAGTGCTAGATAAAGCGCCCTGAACAGAGGCAGGACGAGGTACAGGAGCTGGTGCACTAGTAGCCTGTGCCTGAGGTCGGGCATCTCTGTTCCCCTGTCTAGCATGAGAATAATCTCTAAGTCTGTGGCCCTACTTGCCACAACCAAAATAGCCCCTCAAATCTACGAAACACTCACCGGGATGATCCCTACCACACTTAGCACAATGAGGATAACGGGGCCTGTTACCAACACTGTTCTTCTACCTAGACATAAAAGACCTGCCCCCTTACTTCTATCTGCCTCTAGGCATGAGAGCACTAACTGATAAAGGCGCCGGCATAGACGGATATCTCAAAACTGAGGGCGATTCCCTCCATGGAACCTAGGCTGGCTAAACTCATGTTGCGCAGATCTAGCCCTCTTGTTACCCCTTACTCTATATATCTTTCTAATATTAACTTCCTCTATCTATTGTGCATGAATCATCAACCTAGACAGATCCATATCCTTATAAAGCATCGCAGTCCTACACTCTTTCAGCACCAAAGCAGAAACACCTATCACAAATTGCTCATACTAGCTCGGATGTCAGAAATCAAATCAGGAGCATACTTGACCAACTGGTTGAACTTCAAGCAGTACTCCTTAATAGTCATGGAGCCCTATCTCAAATTCATAAACTCCTCAATCTTTGCTTCCCTCATCTCAACCGGAAAGAATTTGTCCAAGAATGCATCTTGGAATACCTGCCAAGTCATAGGAGCAATATTCTCACCTCTACCCTTCCTCCACGATACAACCCAGTCATAAGCTATGTCCTTTAACCTATAAGATACCAACTCAACATTTTCTTCATCAGAAATATACATCACCTATGTGATCTTTTTCACCTCCTTAAGGTACAACTGTGGGTCTTCATCTGCCTTAGACCCATAAAACTCTGGCGGATTCATCCGCATAAAATTATGAATCCTAGCCGCAGATACATCACCTCCTTACTGATTTGCAACTGGGGCCTGTTTATTAGCTCGAACATTAGCGGTGACTACTTGGGCTAACGCCTAAAAGGCCACCCGAAACTCAGCATGAGACACAGTGTCATTCAAAGGATCAATAGGTGGGGGTTTCTCATCATCATTTTCATGGGCATTCACTCTTCGGAGAGGTATTTCTGAAATAAGAGAGCATGAATTATTAGATAAGAGGGACAACTGCAGGCACGATGGAATCTGAAAAAAAGAAACAACTTTTTCCTAAAACGTCTTGTAACCTCTTGCTCATAGATGTGGAGCGCTACACACCGATGGTAAAGACTCTACTCAACGCGGCTTGTCAGACTCCCTAGGACTTCTTACAACCTTAGGCTTTGATACCAAGTTTGTAACGACCCGAAATTGCCTCCCCGGATGTCACATGGTGCTTAAGGCTACAAGTAGCCTCAAGCTAACCCTTTGAGACTGTTTTTACTAATAATACTCATTTCAAGATAAATAAATTCAAACACTAGCATAGTCATATCATGTTAAGGGAGATACGGAGAAAATATTCGGTCCAAACGACCATAATACTAGAATTTTCAACACAATCTGGTAACTAGTCTAACAAAGCCTCTACTAATCCATGAACTAGAGAGTCATTAGGACAGGCCCCTAACTGACTCGAAATGAACTGAAAGTAATAACATAGTCTCTCAAATGCTGAAATGTCTGATGATAGGTCCTCAAACCATGAGGACTCACTACAATAGTAATTTAGACAGAGGTACTCGTAAGTCATCGACGAGGCTGGGACTAAGCATCTGAACCTACATTATAAGACAATGTAGCACATAGACATATATGTGGATCAGCACTTAAGAATGTACTGAGTATGTGGGGATGCATGTATTTATATAAAACAACATCAATACTCTTTAATCAAATCATGCATGCAATAAGTACTGACTCACATGTCTTGAATAAGTATCAAATGTAAAGCTCATGAATCATGTAGAATGGAGCATGTAACACAAATCTCATGAGTCATCATAGTTTAACTTTGAAACATACTTGAAGGCATTTCATTCACCTTAGGAAAATATCTCGTTTCAAGCTTTAGGGAAATCATTCTATCTCATTGGAAAGATACTCTATTTAAGGAACTAACTTATCTCATAGCTTTAGAGAAAATACTTATATCAAGAGAAAATACTTTAGTCTTAAGGAGAAAATCTGCAAATTTACTATTAGGAAACTAACTTGTATCAAGAGAGGTTCTCTTAACCAACATAAATCATTCAAGCTACATGGAGTCGAACATTTTGTCCTCCTAAGGAAGAGACCCCACATTGGGGAGGAACATCATACTCTTGCCAGGGAGTATAACCTCAATTCAGTGATCACTTATCTCAGCCTCGAGCCCAATATCTTGGCCTTAGGCCCAAAATCTCAAAACTACGGTGGTACGTAGTTTTGGGGTAAGAAATCGTAGTAACTTACCCAACTCGGTGCTAAATACTACTTTCTTTAGTTTATCTCACTCATCTCATGAAAATCCACTTTGAAATAGTCTCATGGTTCATCAAGAACCCAACAATCAAATCTTTAATCTCATGTAGTGACGTGGATTTCAAAACTGCATGACCATTAGGTCAAAACATTTCTCAATAATCTCAGAATACTCAAATCATGGGTGCTTATAGCACAAGAGTTCATAAAATTGCAAATCTCAAGTAGGGTTCAATAACCCATAATTCAATCTCAAGTTAAAACTCATCAAAAGCATAATAGATAGCATCTAGATTTATAACTCATGTAGAAATCTAGAAATTTCAGCAATTTATCTCAGAATCTCGACATACTCATATACTTCAATATCTCAAACATTTCAACTATTAATTTCTCAAAGATTAAAATCATGGGGTATAGACCCAGCTGCAATTTCTCAAGCGAACATGTGAAAATCATGCCATTAGACTCTCAATTCATGGGAAACATCAAAATATTGCAATCAATAAAAATGGGTGAAAAAACTAATTCAAATTCATGTAAAATCTCATAGATTTCAGAAAATCATAGTTTAAATAAGCCTTTGAGCACAAGGATGAAAGGATTACCCTTGTTCAAAACCCCACGTACCTTGGATTATGAAATTGGATGAACGAGCTTGCTCTAAACTCTTCTTCTTACTTTTGAGAGAGAGTTCTTGCAACCTTTGAACTTGGGGAACTCAAATCTCAACTCAATTTTTAGATTCCATGGTGAGTTCTTAGATTTCTTGGAAAAGGATTTTAGATTTTCTCTTGAGGGAAAAACCCTAGCCTTTGGATGTTTTGGGAAATAATGAGGCTATAAAGTTTGTTTGGAATATATCTGGTTGATAAAAGAGTGGAAATATCAAAAAGCTCCTTGTTAAAATGAGTTAAAAATACTGAACGGGGGCTATGATGGTCGAAGCGATGGTCCATCACAAATCCGACGGTCCATCGGGTCGTCCATCGCATAATGACCAAAAAAAGGACACACTGCCTCAATACGATGGACGGATTGATGGTCTATCATAGGTTCGATGGTCCGTCAGATCGTCCGTCTACGATGGCCAGGATGAGACCACACTGCCTTAGTGGCGACGGTCCGTCGTAGCCTTGACGGTCTATTGTCCTGGCCGTTGCACTTGGTACAGGAAAGGGAGTTTCTGCGTTAGTCGTGATGGTCTGTCGGATCATCCGTCACACCTGGGCAGTTCCGACAACTCTCAGTAAAATGGCCATAACTTCTCACCCCGATGCCGGATTTGGATGAAATTGGTATCATTAGAAAGCTATTTCAATTCTTTTCATGAAATAAAGTCAAATTTAAGAAAATTCTATATGGTTTAAATACCAATCACTTGGGAAGTCTCTTCTTAATCTTTTAGGACCGGAATTACACTTTATTTGACACGCTTTAAGGCCCGGACTACGACGAACTTTGCGGCGTCTTACAGCAATCAAGAGGACCTTACTATGACTATTGTGACATGAAGGGGCATACCAAAGATGACTGAAATAAAGTAAAGCTTTGTACTCATTATAACATGCAAGGACACACAAGAAAAATTTGTTACCAGTTAATCGGATATCCACCCGATTGGAAGGGTAAAAAGAGGGTCAATATGGTTTAAGCTGTAGATGAATCATAGGTAGAAAGGGTAAGAGACCTTAGTTTATTTCCTAATCCACAGGTACCAACACAAAGATCTCAGGGGTATGGTAATGAGCAGTATAATCCTTATTCTCAGTACTATTCTCAGCCAGAAACTAGCTATGGAAAAGGAACAGTCCCTTACTTTAATCCAAACTAATATAATCAAATACTGGACATATTAAACTAGATAAAATTGCAGGACTTAAGTCCAAATATAGCAGGTACATTTGCAGGTACTTCTTTATGTAAAATAACTAGTGATAGTTGTGTAGAGTGGATTGTAGACGGTGGTGCTACTAACCACATGGTAGGTACGGAATCCTTGTTGAATCATAGATTGACAGTGACCAATCCAGGAAAGGTTTATTTAGCTATCGGTGATTCAACCACAAGTACTCACTTAGGGAATACAAGGTTAACAGAAGGTAGTGTAATTAAAGATGTGTTATGTGTACCATCTTTCAAGTTCAACCTTTTGTCAGTTTCTAAATTAACTAAAGAGCTGAATTATTGTGCTTTATTCTTTTCAGATTTCTTCATCCTTCAGGATCTCTTCACTGGAAAGGTGAAGGAGATTGCTAAAGAGAAAGAAAGATTATACTTTTTGAGAACACAAAGACAAAATCAAGCATAAAAATATGGTACAAAATCCTTAACAGTAGCTAAGAGAAGTGATGATAATAGTGGTGTATGGCATAGAAGACTAGGGCATGTGTCGATGAATGTAATAAGAAAGATTAGCATGCTAAAGACTGATCATAACCTTTCATTATATCATTGTGATATATATCCATTAGCAAGACAGATCGTGCTTCTTTTTCAAATCAGTAATAGTAGAAGTGTCAATTGTTTTGATTTGATTCATATGGATGTATGGGGATCGTACAAGGCTGGTACGCATAATAACATAAAGTTTTTCCTTACATTGGTTGATAATCATTCCAGGTGGACTTGGGTATTTCTATTGCACCTTAAATCAGATGTTTCTACTATCTTGAAACACTTTGTTTTAATGCTTAAGACTCAATTTGGGTCACAGATTAAGGTTGTTAGATCAGATAATGGAGGCGAGTTCTTTATCTCTCAATGTGATAAATTGTTCAAACACTATGGGATAGTGCATCAGAGTTTTGGTCCACATACACTACAACATAATGGTGTAGTGGAGAGAAAACATAGACATATTTTAGAGACAGCTAGAGCAATTAAATTTTAAGGGCATCTACCGGTCAGGTTCTGAGGAGAGTGTATACTTGCAGCTGTGCATATTATCAATAAAATCCCTTTGTCTATTTTAAATAATGTATCTCCCTTTGAGGTTGTGTTTGGAAAACTACCTGACTTGTCTTATCTGAGGATAATAGGATGTTTGTGTTATGCAATAATTCCACACAAAACAGATAAGTTTAGGCCCAGGGCAGTTAAGTCAGTCTTGATGGGATATGGAGCTACATAGAAGGGTTACAGTTTGTATGACCTTGAGCATCACACATTCTTTATTAGCAGAGATGTGATATTTACTGAGACCATTTTTCCTTTTCAAACTCAGAATGAACACTCAAATGTGCTGCAGAATAAAGTTGATAATATTGGATCAAGTAATTACTATTTAATCCATGGGAATTCAGACTTGGAGTTGGAGGATGATGTTGCAACTTTACAAGAAAGAATTTCAGCTGAAACTCTATTAGATGATAGAGTTGATGGAATTGAAGAGAATATCCCTGCAGCACAAGGGGTGGATGCAGGTGTGGATACTCATGTGGAAGAAACCTCATAGCCTATTCGAAAAAAGATCAACCAGAACAAGCAAAGCACTACTCTGGCAGAAAGACTTTGTGACATCCACTAAGGGTAAAAAGTCAAATTGTCTCTATTCTATATCAGACGGTATAAACTATAGTCCTCTCTCCAAATATTATCAATGTCTTCTTACCAACTCGTTCATAGAAACTAAACCAAGCATGTACTATCAAGATATACATGATAGCAGGTGGGTTCAACCTATGAAAGAAGAGATACAAGCATTAGAAGACAACCACACAGGGGAGCTAGTTACTCTGCCACTAGGAAAGAAAGCTATAGGGTGTAAATAGGTGTATAAAATTAGGCATAAGGCAGATGGACAAATAAAAAGATTTAAAGCTAGGTTAGTAGCCAAGGGTTATAACCAAAGGGAGGGATTGGACTATCAAGAGACATTCTCTCTTGTTGTTAAAATGGTGACCGTAAGAACGGTTTTGTCTATTGCTGCAACAAAAGAGTAGAACATCCAACAAATAGATTTTTACAATGCTTTCTTACAAGGATATTTAACAGCAGAAGTATATATGCAGCTGCCACAAGGTTTTCAACATGACCAAAATAGTGAGGTAAAAGTATGCAAGCTTCTTAAGTCATTGTACGGTCTTAAGAAAGCTTCTAGACAGTGGAATGTTAAATTGACTAATGCCTTGGTTGCAACAGATTTTCAGCAAAGTCCTTTGGATAATTCTCTTATGACTAAGAAGAGCACAGATTGAATTGTAGTGATTTTGATCTATGTGGATGATCTACTTGTGACAGAAAGTAGCACAGAGTTAATTGCAGAAGCCAAGCAAGTTCTGAAAAACAATTTTAAGATCAAGGACCTAGGAGATCTCAGGTTCTTTATGGGAATAGAATTTTCTAGAAGTGCAGAAGGCATCTTAATGCATCAAAGAAAATATGCCTTAGAGCTTATTTCTGATTTAGGATTAGAAAGTTCAAGACTAAGTATCACTCAAGTAGAGATAAATCAAAAACTTACAACTCATGATTTTAAAGTCTTAGTTGGAAACAAATCTGATCCTCCCTTGATTGATGTAGGTGAATATCAAAGATTAATTGGGAGATTGTTCTATCTTACATTGACTAGACCCGACATCTCTTATGCAGTACAAAGTTTAAGTCAATTCATGCAGGCTTCAAAAGAATCCCACATGAATGCAGCAATCAGAGTAGTGAAGTATATAAAGCAGTCACCAGGAATGGGAATTTTGTTATTAGCAAAGCCTACTGGTTCTTTAGAAGATTATTGTGATGCAGACTGGGGAACTTGTGTGAACACTAGAAGTTCAGTCACTGGATACTTGATTAAATATGAAAATTCTCTACTTTTATGGAAATCAAAAAAGCAGTCTACAATCTCAAGAAGTTCCGCAGAAGCAGAGTACAGAAGTCTTGTTTCCACAATTGCAGAAATTATATGGATCTTTGGTTTATTTAACACACTTGATGTGCCTTTAACATTGCTTGTTCCCTTGAATTGTGACAGCAAAGCTGCCATTCAAATTATAGCTAATCCTGTGTTTCATGAAAGGACCAAGTATATTGACATTGAATGCCACTTTATTAGAGAAAAGGTTTTGAGTGGTCTTGTGGTTATCCGTTACTTATGCTCATCTGAGCAACCAGCTGATATTCTCACCAAAGGCTTGTGCAGGAATCTGCATGCCTATCTGATATCCAAGCTAGGTATGAAGAACATTTTCATAGCACCTAGCTTGAAGGGGGATATTAGAGAGTATAATAAAGATATTACAGATAATTAAATTGAGATTGAGTGTCATGTCATCACCAGTTAGTTGAGTTGTTAGTTAGGTTATTACAGCTAATTAGTGGAAGGTTAGTTGACAGTTGTACATGTTGACAGTTGTACATATCAGATATTTTGTATTCAGTTGGTTAGTGGTAGTGTGTATATAAATAGAGGTGTAGTATATGAATTAGACAGTTAGTTCAATCACCATGTAGTAGTTTCTATTTTCATCTCTGTAATAGATTGTGTGTGTATGAACTGATATGCTCTGAATTCACTCGTAAGCTACTTCGAATCAGTGTTTGATGTACAAATCAACAATACCAAGAACTTTCACTTATATATATATATATATAAAAATAGAATAACTTTGTTATCTTTCTTGTTAACGTCGTTCAGGTTTGAGTAGCAATTTTATTCTTCCAACTTTTTCTTAAGGATAGCTATGTGATATGATTTGTAAGAAAACCTCCAAAACATATTAATTCATGTCATCATGTGACAAATGTCACATAAAGTGATGATGCTAAGTAAATGTAATTCTAATGGGATACAAGCTTTTTGGAGCATACACACCTAATGTGTCCTAAATGAAAAAGAAAATGGGTTAAGAAAGTGATATATTTTTTGTATGATTGGATCCATAATAATAGTAAGGGAAAAGGCATCGTTTTCATCTCAAATTATAGTTGAAAAGTCGAAGCCACACCTAAATTATATAAGTGACCTATTACACACCTTAACTATATAAAAGTGATATTATTACCTCCTCGCGACCCCCATTCTAAGGCACGTGTGTTACACTTATTTTAGACGCGTCCAGCCTATTAAATAACAAAAGTAAACGGCTAAAAGCATTAAGTGAAAAGGCATCGTTTCCACCCCAAACTATAGCCGAAAAGTCGAATCCACACCTAAACTATATAAGTGACCTATTACACACCTTAACTATATTTTTCACTTTTTTATAGTTTAGGTGTGTAATAGGTCACTAGTATAGTTTAGATGTGACTTTGACTTTTCGGATATAGTTTGGGGTGAAAACGATGTTTTTTCCCTAGTAGTAACAAACAAAACCTAAAAAGAGCCCATCCATATATATATATATATATGGTTAATTAGGAAACACGAAAGGCAACCATTATGACATTATGAACTTATCTATTCTTTTTTATTTTTTGATTTAGTACAACGTTCATTGCATATTGAAGTTTTATTGGGATTTGAATATCATTAGATTTTAGAAATCTTTGACGCAATATGGACCTACAAATTAAATAGTAAGCTCAAAAAGTTTTCAATTAGTAGTCGATATTTTGGAGTAAGCGGAGTACTACTTGAAGTTGAGCAGAAAAAAAAAGTAGTATGATCACATTGTCGGAGATCGTTTAATCTGGGGATAATAATTTTGACATATTTTATAAAATTATTTAATTTTGTATTTGGTAATGAATTATTTAGTCTTTGAATTATTTTATTTCATCATTTTAATATACAAATTATCTCAACCCATGAAATATTCTTGTCTATTTCATCCCGCTAATCAATAAACCTCAAAGTATATTGTGAGTAAAAGTTTGAAAAAAACTTGAATTTTTTTTTAAATATATTTTTTTCAGACTTCAAATTTTATATTTTAAGTTTAAAGTTAAAATAATGAATCAAAGTAACAAATAAACGATTATCTAAAATAATTTTGAAAATATTTGAAACAAGATAATTTCCAACAACAGAGGCGCGAAACAAAGGAATTAAGAAAAAAATTAGTGTCACAATTAGAATTTGATGATCTAAGGCAATCTTTTTATTCGTCTTTATTGAAAATTTGTAGCATTAGAAATATTTTCATACAGCAAAAGGATTTTACAGCTCATATATCATGAAACGATTTTTTTTTTCAAATTTTATTTATATTATGACAAACGAAATTCAATTAAACTCTTTGGCTCACTTTTGTTCCGCCAATTATGAGCAAGCGGCCAAATATAAAAGCCAATATATGACATACTTATCTCATAAGAAATTTTACTACGACAAGAAAAATTAGGAGAGACTTTTAAAATCAAATTTGAAGGAAGAACAAGGAAGATTAATTAGAAATTCATGAATTAATCAAATTTGAAGCTTTTATTATTACCTTCTATGATTTTAATCCATAAAATACATGAATTATGGTGATATATATAATTGAGATTTCTCCACCCTTAATTAGAGGTTTCGAATTTAAGTTCCTAAAAATAAAAAAAAATAAAAAAAATTATCCCCCCTCCCCCTCCTAAAAAAACCATGAGCCTTGCAATGTGGTGATTCAAATTTAGTCGAATTCCAGTGTAATTATTGAACACCATCTAGAATTTATTTATTTGTAAAAAAAAATATACTAACAAATCCTACATTAGATTTTGAATGAAATCTTTTAGTTACATTTGAAATATTTGCTAATGAGTGTTATCCCCGATATGAAGGACGACAATGACATCGCATTACCTTTTTATCTCTCCTAATTAAGCTATGTTTACTCTAAAGCAGTGAAAATATTAGTAGCACTTAGTATAATACACTATTTTATTTTATTTTATTTTAATTTTTGGTTTTCTGGAATTTTGTTTATTTGTGAATTTGGGGGCCCAGGGGCAAGAAAACCCGGAGTTGTGCTGTCCACTATCCATGTTTGGATATCTCATTTGGGAAATTGGCTTCTTTAATTCATTATTTTATTTTATTTATGAAAAAAAAAAAAAAAGAGAAGTGGCTTCTTCAGAACTTACCAGATAATATGCAAAGATGGCTGTTTTTTAATTCTCATATTACCTATGTTTGGATAGATATAAATAAAGAGAGGTGAGATGATTTAATAATAATAATAATAATAATAATAATAATAATAATAATAATAATAATATGCTCAAATTGTTTGGGATTATTAATTCTTCAGTAAATATTAAAATAACTAGGCAACTATTTGTTTTTATTATGGTTTATATGCTGTGACTATTGAAATAAAAGATTTAGAGAAAATGACAAAGTTGATCCATTGGATTTGGGGGTATGGGGTAATCCTTTACAATAGCTCTCAGCATTTGATACTTGAAATTTACCAAAAGTCAGTACTGTTGCTCCACATCAAATATTTAAGAAGTTTTGTTTGTTAGATCTAACGCAATTGTGAAAGAATTTTTTGTTTAAGGAGATCACACATTTTGGTGTTGCAGTTTTTGCAATTCTGCTAATTTTGGTTTGTTTTTGGTGTCTGATATTATTTTTTAGGTGCAATTTTGATGTTGTTTGTCGTTTGTCTATAAAAAATTTCTTCTCAATTCTTGCAAAATCAAATACTCAATTAGAGTTTGAATAAAGAACTAAAACTGCTCAGGAGTACATTTAAGACGCTATATTCAGTTTGGGTGCGCGTTCGGTATTCGGTTCGGTATTTTAAAAATTTAGATTTGATAATTTGATAATCGTTATTTGAACGTAGATACCACATATTATACTTGTAAACATCGATTTGGTAATTCAATAATCAGTAAATTAAACTTCAGTTCGGTACGGTATTTGGTAATACCATTTTAAAGTTGGAGATATGCAAATGTACATTTAAACTTCAAAGAGTATATTTAATAGAAACCCTATTTAGTATTTTTTTTGGTTACTTTTTACGAATATATTACCAAGGTCCAAGAGAGTATATTTAATAGAAACCTTATTTAGTATTCTTTTTGTTGATTTTTCCGAATATATTACCAATTGTCCAAGAGATTCTTTGAGATAATTAATACTATTGTGTATTGGGTCAGTTAGACACACACGCGCGGGCGCACACACACACACATATATATATATATATATAATTCGATATTCGATAAATATCGAATCCCAAACGGTATTAATATCTTGCACCAAACCCAATCTCGAATGTGAAAGTATTAAAATTTTACTCCCAAATACCATACCAAATATCGAATTATCGAATATCAATTACCAAATTTTTTTATTCGATTCGATAATTCGATTTTCGATATTTTATACAACTCTAATTTAGTGCCTCCAAATATAAGGGATCACTTTCGTCATTTTCATATCTTTTCGTTATTCGTATGACTATGACCATTTTACATGACAATATAGAGAAGTTAAAATCCAATTAAAAATAACTTCTCTCTCGAGTACAATTATAATTGAAGTAATTCCTTTTTTGCATGTAAGCACAGTACCAGTTGTGTGTTAATTAAGCTTGTGAGTTACTTGGAGGTTGGATCCAAATTGAAGAAAACTGCATGCACTGTGAAAAGCATGTGAGTTTCTTGCATTAAGCTGTCGGTTCACGATTCGACTCGACTCGACTCAACTTTGACTCGATTATATTTAGTTTGATTTGGTTAGGTTTCAGTTTCAATAAAACATTGACTCAATTAAATCACTGAGAATTTCACTCAGTTCATGATCAACTCGATCAAACAAGAAAGTGATCAAGCACTTGATATTATTCAATTTCCCTAATTGCATTTAAGAGAGTCGAAGCAATCACCTCAAACTAAAAAGCTTTTCAGAAAAAAGCTTTTAAAAAAACCAATTTGTATTTGGTAAATTCATTTGAAAAGTACTTTTGATAAACAGATTATGTTTGGATAATTTATTTTTGCAGGAAGTGCCTTTTTGATACAAATGACCAAAAAGGACATGTATTAATAGACTTTACTATTAAAATCAATTTCTATAGAAAATTTATTTTAAATATCTATTATAATAATTTTAATTAAAATTTTATTTTTATTTTATTAAAAAGTACGTACTCTAAGATTTTCAATCAATATTTATGTACATAAATTTATTAAGAATATTAAATAATTATATATTAAGTAAATAATTTAAATATTAATTAATAATATCAAATAAAAATGAATAAGCAATCATCATATTCATATATGTACAATAAATGGTAACAAAAATGTCATTTTTCATGAATTAGTTATTTAAAATTAAATATTCAATTTTTTTTTTACAAATACTGTCAAAATACCATTTAATCTTGTAATATAATTCATTTGTTATTTGTTATCATTAATAATAATAATAATAATAAGTTATATATTCTTCGATCATCATCATCAATGATATTTTCAAATTTATTAAAACCAAATAAGTGAAAATGAAATAATAATAATAATAATAATATATAAATCATAAAACAAAATAAAGAATTATGATGTAAATATGAAGTATAAAGTTTTAAAATCAAATTTTAATTAAACTTATAAGATAAATTGATTAATTAATAACGGATATATATGTGTTTGAGAGAGAGAGAGTGAGTAATAGAGATATTTGTATCATAAAAAAATAATTTTATACTTCTGCTTTTTTTAAAAGCAGAAATTTTCTGTTTCTTCCTAGAAGCAGAAAAACTGTTTCTGCTGCTTTTTAAAAGCACATTTGAAAGTTTACCAAATATCATTCTTTTCGAAAAAAGTATTTATTTTTTTCTTAAAATAAGTGCTTATTTTGAAAAATAAACAATCCCAAACAGGAACTAAGAGTTCGTTTGTATTGACTTATTTTAAATGTTTTTAAACTAATTAAATTAATTTTTAAACACTTTTGAATTGTTTAGGTAAATTTAAAAAGTGCTTATAAACACTTAATTTTAATTTAAAATGTTAAAAATAAGTCAAAAGCTATAAGTTAGAATTTCTAGCTTATGACCTATGACTTATAAGTCAAAAGTCAATCCAAACAGGCTCTTACTATACTTAATTTGGTACTTTGTTTCAATTTGTTTTTATTGTCTTTCTAGTCCTTTTTAAAGAAAAGGTTGTTTTATCTTTTTAATGTCTCTTTAATTCTAATTTTTCACATAATATATTTAAAATTACAATATTAAAAATCATTATAATATTTTTTGTTATATTTAGTATTAAATCACAAAAATTAAAATAAATTATTTTTAAAATTTTATGTCAAATTAAAACTAAATAAATAATATATGAGGTGGATCTAGAATTTGCAGAAAAATAAGATAGTAATAATAATAATAAAAAAAAAAAGCATTAGGGATTGATCTCATATTCAAGGAAAAAATATAAGTAACTCAAGGATCACTTTTATACCATCAAACCAACTTTCAATTTTGTTAATGAGTTTTTATCTATAAAATTTTATTGACTTACAAGATCTAAGACAGTGAATGCATGAAACTCCCACCCGACACTTAGATCCGCCCTGAATATATGAAGCGAATAGAAGTTACGTATATGTATGATGTTTATAGAAGTTAGAAGGGTCACATCAAGGGAGGTGGCTTTCAACTCCGTGGTTTGTGGGGGTTGTGTTTGGGAGTACGTATTTGTGTGCCCCAAGACCCGTCAGCCACCACCTGAGGCCCTACCCACCATCTCTATCTTTTCCCTTTTTTTATCTAACTATGGGAAATTTTTTACTATAAAAAAAAAATGTATCTGAAATTACTATATTTTCATCTAATAAAAATAAGATTATTTTATACATCTCTATCAGACTATCGCACTCCTACATTGTGTCATCTCCTTTGCTCTTTCTATTATTGTTATCAATATAGTACTATGTAGTATATGTTTCCTTTCACTCCTTTCTTTTTTATACAATTTTCTTTTTATATGAATCTTGTAGGGAAGCATTGTTTCACTTTTTTTTCGCAAAATATACAAATCTAGGTCATAGATTCTCATACACATGTAAAATAGAAGGGATTTATATTTTTACTCAAACGCATAACAAATTCATCCACCGAGCCGTAAATATTTTATTGTTGTCCTAGGTGTATACTTACTGTATAATAAGTGTATAAATATTACATACTGATTATATAATAATTAATATATTGGTAAGAATTTGTAAAAGATAAAAAAAAAAAAAAAAAGATTATTTATTTTTATACATTCTTTTGGACTGCTATGTATTGAAAAATAATTTGAATTAATATACGAAAATAATTTTGAAAATGAAAGATCTTGAATTTTTGACCCATTTATTCTGCGGGCAAAACTTAAGTTTGCAACTGATTTATTTCTTATACGTCTACTTTAATAATAGCCTCGTTGTTACCTTCATACATTCTGCTTTACAAAACGAGACCTTACATTTTGCCTTTTGGACCCAAACTTCAAAATTGCTTGCTTCTTAATAGTCTTTCTGATTTCACCAGCCTATATTTGCAATTAAAAAAACGAGTTATACACCTTGTCAGCTCAAATATTTTTTATACACACTCAAGTTGTTTAAAAGAAAATTATAAGTAAACCACATAAAATATAAGATTTATAATTTTCAGTATAAGATAATTTACCGTTATAACATGTAAACGTAGCAGATGGTATGACAAAACTTGCATTGACTATATATGAATTGGATTCGTATATTAAATATTTTGGAGGAAGAAATTAAACGTATTAGTATTATTTAGTACCTATATCTAATTTGGCTCAATCCTTGAATATACTCCCTCAGTTACATTGTACTTGCCCTTATATTAAAAAAATTGATTTATTTGTCCATTTTAACAAATAAAAAAGCTTTATTACTTTTTTGCCATGCTACCATTAGTATTAAATAATTATACTTATAAAGTAGTATTAGTCAAATTTAAAATTTCAAATATCATTAATAAAATTAATATAATAAAATACAGCCTTAATAAAAAAGTTTCTTAAGAATTATGTCAATTCAATATGAGTAAAATAATATCTTATTTTTCTCATCTAACAAGATGGAGTAACCTAACTTGAAGATAGGGTTCTCTGCATCTCGTAAATCCATATTTACAAGTAAATTAATCCGATAATTATGGAGTTTGTCTTGTGCAAAAGACACCTATTGGTCCATTAACCGGATTTAATTAGTAAATTACTTAATCTTAGGTAAATTCAATAGGGAGGGAAAGGGTGTAGTTGAAAAATAATTATTCCAAAGGGAGTTCCCTTTATTTGAGGCCATCGTCAGCTTAATGATCCTTCCGCGTTTCTTCTTGCTAGTTTAGGTGTACTCGCCTCATGCGCGTACCTCCCTTTAATGAGTTCAAACGTTACACTAAATAAAAAAAATATTTAAATAATAAAGATGAATACAATAATTAAATTCAACATCTTTTGAATATGTAAAGATAGAGAATTTATTTAATTAAACCAAACATTTACCAAAAACAATTCCCAAAGATAATCGACATTCATCTACCACCTGTAAACTGTAATAAAACAATACGATAATAGAGACATCAAATGATATAATTAAATCTAACTTTTATACTAAAATTTCATCAAAGCGTCTGACACTCATCTATCACCTGTTAACTATAACAAAATAATACGATAATAGAGATATCAAAATAATATAACTATACCTAATCTTTACACAAAAAAAATTCTCAAGTCGGAGATATTAAATCAATACAATTAAACTTAACCCTTTCCTAAAAAAATTCTTCAAAATCGACCGACATTTATCTACCTCCTGCAAACTATAACAAAACAATACGATAAAAAAGATATCAAAATAATACAATTAAATTTAAATTTTACACACAAAAATTCATCAAACCCGATCGATATTCGTCTACAACCTGTAAACTATCACAAAATAATAAACTAATAAAGATATTAAGACAATATAATTATTGTACAAACTGATAATAAAAATATTTACTGAATTTGTTATACAAAGCCTGATGGCTTTGATCGAAAAAAATGAGAAGGTAATACTTTACAAAATTAAAAAACTAACTACCTAACATCTAAGAAATACAAGTGAATCAATAGCTAACTTAAAAGACAAAGGAAGACGAAGAGAGAATAAAAAATATTTAAAGAAAAACGTAAAAAATGGGCACGCATAGATGTTATTGAAAGACCTGAGCATATTGTGTGCATAAATTAGTATAAATAATTATTCTCTAGATCTCAATATTTATAAACGTATTTTCTTAATAGAATTTTATTTTAGGAGTATTTTTCTAGTTGACCACTACAAATGACAATATCAATTGATTATCCTTTCATATGTTTTAGAGTCTCATATATTTTAGGAGTTTAGTATAATAAAAAATAATTAAATAATAAATTGAATAAAATAGTGAAATGACGGTTTTGTCTAAAGGAGAGTCTTTTAATGAAGAACAAAAAGTTCAAATCACTTTTTTAAGGAGTTTCACACTTTTAATATATTATAGATTATAGATAGATATAGATATAGATTCTAGATAAGATATAGGAGTTCGTGTCAATACAGGTTTAATTTTATATTTTTTTTTAATCTCAATTTATGTGATATATAAAATTTGAAAAGTCGATCACATTTTTTTACGATTTTTAAATATTTTACTTGTTAATTATTGATTTATAGTATTTTTACATAATTTTCAGATACTATATGTTATTCTTTGTCTTAATTTATGTGACACTCATGGAATATTTGAGAAAGTCAAACAAATTTGTTATATAGTTGTTTAGATATTTGAAGTTGTTAATTATTATAATTTATACGACTTTCTACGTAATTTTTTAATTTATGTGACATTAATAAATTTTAAAATGTCAAACCAATTTTTTATACATCCTTCAAATAATCTGTTAATTATTGTGATATATATTACTTTTCATGACATTTCAAACAATATATTATTTCCTTTGTCTCAATTTATGTTGCACTTGTAGAATTTCAAGTCAACCAAATTTTTTTATATTTTTTGAAATGATTTAAATTGTTAATTATTGAAATTTATAATACAATTTACGTAATTTAAAATATATATAATAGATTAAAAAGTAAAATAAAATAATTAAATTAAAATAGAGAAAATATAAAATTATAAAAATGTTCTCAATCATAAGTATGTATGACAATTGTCAGCTGTCTGCTCACTCACGCTTCTATAGAGTAGTAATTTATTTAAAATAAATTAACAATACACAACTCTTTCGAGTTGCTCCTTCCGTCCAAATTAGTTATCGATATTTCTCATCTCTAAGAGTGAAATTATGTCATTTTTTACTAATATTTAAAATCTATATTTTCATAAAATAGACGTGAGAAAAATTATATCTTCTACTCCCTCAAATTCTTTTTACTTGTTAAATTTTAGTCAAACTGCATGAACTTTGGCAAAAATTTTAAGATGTATTTTTTCTGTCATATTAATATGAAAAGGATTACAATTAATAGTATTTTTCATATAATTTTCAAATATTTAAATTTCAAATCTAAAATATTGAATTATTCAAATTTAATTTAGCTTCAAAGATCAGACGACATACTATTTATATTAATTCATAGTAAGTTTCAAAGTGTTAAAAAATGCTAAATTATGTGCTATTTTGTTCCAAGATTTAGGGATATGCACTACGTCTACATTTTCAAAGAACTCCATCAACTTCCAAATATCCTTGCAGATCATTTCTATCTCCCAAGATGCAACACTTCTTTTTTGTATCATATCCACCATGTTCTTAGCATCCGACAATACTTGCACTCTCGTCCATTCATTTTCCATGGCTTTTTCCAACGCTTCACGAATTGCTAACACTTCAGCAATGATGACCTTCCCAAAAAATTGAATTGGGGCGCCAAAGGCTTGAAGCGGCTTACCGCAGCTATCCATCGCTGCCACTCCAATGCTTGCCATCTTCCTCTCCTTATGTAAGCTAGCATCTGCAAATAGGATAAGGGAAAAGGCATTGTTTCCACCCTAAATTATACCCAAAAAGTCTAAGTCACACCTAAAATATACTGGTGACCTATTACATACCTTAACTATAAAAAAGTGATATTATTATCTCCCCGCAACCCCCATTCTAAGGCGCGTGTATTACACTTATTTTAGGCGCGTCCAGCCTATTAAATAACAAAAGTAAACGGTTAAAAATATTAAGGGAAAAGTCATCGTTTCCACCCCAAACTATAGTTGAAAAGTCGAATCCACACCTAAACTATATAAGTGACCTATTACACACCTTAACTATAAAAAAGTGATACTTTTTACTGACGTGGCAGCGCGTGTAAAACACTACACCATATGCAAGTGGTGGTAGCCTGACAGGGTGTAAATGGTTTCACTTTTTTATAGTTTAGGTGTGTAATAGGTCACTGGTATAGTTTAGGTGTGGCTTCGACTTTTCGGGTATAGTTTGGGGTGGAAACGATGTCTTTTCCTATAGGATAATACCATCTTGTACAATAGTAAAATTCTCATCATTAGGATATTCAATTATACATGGAGTAGAAAGATTAATAAGCAAGTTATCTTCATATTCATGGTAGTCAAATGGAGCTTTGTTCACAATTTCACTAGGTTCATAGTTTTCTCCATTGAAGATTAAGGCGTTTTCCGCTTTCCAAATTTGCCACATAACAGAGACACTTAACTTATTTAGCTCAATAGAATCTAGAAATCGATTAGCATTATTAAAATTATCATTCCACCAGCTAGCAAAATTTATAGTGTTCTCTACGTCAGGCTAATTTATAGGACATATCTTCCAAACTAGTTGAACTTTAGGACATCTAAACAACATATGCTCAATTGTTTCACTTTCCAAGCCACATTCTTTACATACATTACAATTATGTTTTAACCTTTTTGAAACAATATGGTTAACTCCAGCACATTAATTATGCATTTTCGAATAAAATATTTATATTTATTTTTAATATTCATAGACCATAGAAAATCTCAGAACCTTTTTGGAAAGGAATGATAGCTAGATTGTGGTCTTTCCGAACTAACTTGTTGACATCTGACCAAATCTCTATTTAAATGATAACCTGATTTTATCTCATACTTACCCAATTTAGTATGATGCCACATGATTCTATCTGTTATTCCAGTAGTAGAAATTGGGATAGAGGCTACAGCTTGTAAATCAGTTGGGCAAAACAAAAGTTGGAGCGCTTACATCTTCCATGTATGAGTATTTTGGTCGATAAAATCCTTTACTTTCAGATTCATATTCACCTGCCTCAAATAAAAGTTAGGTTTAAAGCCACTAGAGTTTGATATCCAAGGGTCCGTCCTCTCGTAAAATGAATTGTGACAAGTAAAGAAGAACCAAAAAAATAGTATTTTTTATATAATTTTTACACATTTAATTTAGAACTGATGGATTACTATTTTAGAGGAGAAGATTAGTTTTCTAATCTTAACTTATAGGTGTACAAGAAGGTAGGGGGGGAAAAATGTGTATAAACATGCATGCACATGCCACATGTGGATCCTCCAAGCAAAAAAGATCACTTAATTATCTTAGCTAATTGCCTGCCGTCCAAACTTAATTAAGAATGAGTTGAGTCATATGCAGACGTATAAAAATATGTACAAATTACATAAATTAATTGAATAAACATGCACTAATTGATAGTTTGTAAAATGATTATTAAAATTATTAAAATACTATCATAGATTAAAGTTTACTGGCAGTGTAATCGAATTATTTACACTAGCAAACTTAACTTCTTTTACGAGCATTTTCCTTTATCATAAATTCTAATATGAGAGATGAGGAGGATTTTTTTTTTTTTAGAAAAAAGACATAAAGATATCATTTAGCTGTCTAGAATTTTTAAAAAAATACTTAAAATTTGTGGGTGTCGTATTACCCTATAAAATTAGTTAAGATCGTTACAAATATCTTTTTTGACTCATTTTCAGCTCGTTTGTGTTATCACGCAAGAAACGCACGTGAGTAAGAAATATTTGTTGCACCAACGAATTAAAAAATGTCACATATAATAAATAATTTGTTATAAATCAAATCCATCTTCTCTTTTTTATTTTTATTTTCTCCTTTTCTATTTTTTTCCTATCTGATCATTGTATGTGATTTTAGTAATATTGAACAATAAATACTCATAAATTACGATTTTGTAATTATCCAATCAAAATCAAAAAGGACAACTTTCAGATTTTATTTGGCTTTATTGAATTGATTGTTGCAAATTTATTTTGAAAAAAATAATGTTAATTTTTCATCTTTCTTATTTTTTTAATAAATAAAAAATTATTTCAGTGGCTTCTTTTTCTCCAACAAAGAATAGAGACTGAAAATACTAAGGTGGTGGGATACTCGATTTGAAGGTAAGTTAGAGAGATGGTGTTTTCAATTTGAAATTTTGTTTGATGATAACTTGAGTATTTTAATTTTGATTAATTGATGGTAAATTGAGTATGCACATTTTGATTATTTAATGGATTTGGTTTTCATGAATTAATTAGTGATAGTTTGATAACTGTTTTGTCACTCTACAAAATTGATGATTATTCCAGTGAAGGTGAAAGTCGAATAACTATGGTAGTGAAGTTGAGAGGAAGAAGAAAGAGAAAAAAAGTCTCTAGTAAATGGATTAAATTTAATAAATAAATAATAATGTATAAATGAAAGTGTATTACACGTACTGACTTTGAGACTAAAATTAGTAAAAAAATAGGTTGAAAGGGATATTTATAATGATTTTAATTAGTTTTGTGGGGTAACAGAATTCCCCCTCCCCCAAACATTAGGTATCTTTTTAAAAATTTAGGAAAACTTCAGTGATATCTTTATGTCTTTTCTCTGTTTCTTACTATTTAACTTTTACTTCCAGATATAAATAGTCATGTAAATTTTTTTTGCTTTTTCAAAAAATAAACTTAGAAATTCTTACGCATATGAAGGTAAAGTTTTTTTTCTTCTAAATAGATCTTTATCTTCTTACCAAAATATTAGTAGTGTAAGCGCGATGCACGGTCAATATTAAATGAAATTAATCATAAAAAAATATTATCTTACTTGTTTGATATAATAAAAATTTTATTCTGCATCATTGATATATTTGAAATTAACAATAACACTATAATAACATTGTTAATAAGGAAATAATACTCTCTCTATCTCGAGCGCACATTAGGTGCTGCTAACCTGTGCTGCCATGGCTCGAGGTAGACCGAGGAAGAATGCAACCAAGAGCAATGAGGTAAGGAAGATGATCGGAGAGTCTACTAGTGTTGTGAAACGGAATAGCCCGGCTATGGGAAAAGACGGGGAAAAACAACAGAGATTGACACCGAGGAGGAAGAATCTTAGCCAACTTTGCACAGTAATAATGCTATTCCATACGCACCACGAAGAGCTTTAGGTGAGGGTGAAAAATCTTTCCCGACAACAGAATCGGTGAACACAAGCAATTGCCTTTCGAGAAAATCACTGATAGATAGGGTGGTAACACCAGGAAAATTGGAAAAAAGGAGTGAGAGAAATGCCCCTGTTGATGAGACACGAGAAGGGAATACAGCTGTAAAGAAGGGAGATCGGGTGTGGGTTGGATTATTCGATGCTAACAAACTAGCTACCAAGGGTATGAACCTTACCTATATACCGCCTCTACTACAAGAGGGGGAGGTCATTGTTAAGCTTACTGATGAGGACGACTACAACCAAGATTAATGAGGTAAGGAAGATGATCGGAGAGTCTACTAGTATTGTGAAATGGAATAGCCCGGCTATGGGAAAAGACGAAGAAAAACCATAGTGGTTGACACCGAGGAGGAAGAATCTTGGCCAACTTTGCACAGTAATAATGTCATTCTATCCATACCACGAAGAGCTTTGGGTGAGGGTGAAAACTCTTCCCCGACAACAGAATCAGTGAACATAAGCAATATCCTTTCGAGAAAAGCACCGATAGATGAGGTGGTAATACCAAAAAAAATAGAAAAATGGAATGAGAGAAATGCCTCTATTAACGAGACGCGAGAAGGGAATACAACTTCAAATAAGGGAGATAAGGTGTAGGCAAGATTATTCGATGTTAACAAACTGGCTGCCAAGGGTATGAACCTCACTTATATACCGCCTCTACTACAAAAAGGGGAGGTCGTTGTTAAGCTTACTGACGGGGACATAGAAGTAGAAGATACTATGTGGTTAAGGGCCATAGTTATGTATGTAGTGGGCAATACATCTTCTATAGGAGCTATTGAACGATTTATTGCCACTCAATGGTAGTTTGTGCAGAAGCCGAAGGTGTTTTACCACAATGATGGTTATTTCGTGGTGATATTCCACAGCATCGAAGAGAAAGATGAGGTACTATTCTACGAATCCTATACTATGAATAGCAGCCCCGTTATTAAAAAGGCTTGGTCAACTGAATTTTGTTTTAAAGAAAAAGTACTGAGAACTATCCCATTATGGGTAAAATTACTCGATTTACCTCTAAATTGCTGGACTAGTGTAGCTATGAGTAAAATTGGGAGTGGAGTGGGTAAAACTGTATGTGCTGATGCCTGTACAACCAATATTGAAAGAATATCTTACACTAGGCTGCTTATTGAGATGGATGTGATGCAAGCCCTTCCTCATACGGTTAAAGCGTGTGATTCTTATGGAAGGGTATTTGATCAACTTGTGGTATATGAATGGAGGCCTCAATATTGCTCCAAGTGTTGTAAGTTGGGACATGTATGTAACCAGCAAAGGAAAAAGCCACACAAATAGTTGCCCAGCAAATATGGAAGGCTACTAAGATATTGTATCCCAACACTAACTCCCTCATCGATAATAGGGGTAGACGCCTATCTCAGTTAATTTTGGACCAACTAGTAGGGGATTCTGCTAAAGAGTTAACCGCAGATGCTTGGAAATAAGCAAAAAGGAAATTTGTTACTAAAGGCTCTCAAAATATGATGAAGACGTAAGAAGTGGGTACTAACAATGTCTACATAGCTTTCAGCTCTATTGCACAACTGTTGAAGGATGGATAGTATGGAGAGATGATCAATGAACACAGTAAAAGAAGGGTGACTGGACCTTCTTCTTCAAAATCAACTCTCTAATGAAGTGCGTAGCTTGGAATGTTAGAGGACTCAATCAAGTTTACAAACAAATAGAGTTTAAGGAGTTTTGTAGGTCCAATAAAATAGCACTTATAGCAGTTATTGAACATTACATTAAGCAAAGTAAAGCTAGGAATGTCATTACAAAGGTTGTAGGAAAGTGGGAATGGTAGATAACTATCCAGCTAACCCTAAGGGGAGACTATGGATTCTATGGGACCCAAATGTGGTGTTGTTCAGGCCTGAAATTATTCATCAGCAGTGCATCTATGGATTTGTCTCTATATTGCAATCTAATACAGGCTTTTACTTCACAGGTATGTATGGTCTACACACAATTGCTGACAAGAAAAATCTTTGGAATGACTTGGGAAGCATAACCAGTGAAGTTACAGAACCTCTTATAATTATGGGTGACTTCAATTCAATTTTATATGCTGATGATAGAGTAGGTAGAGCTCCAGTTATTGATAGTGAGGTAGCTGATTTCAAACAATATTTGGAGGTGACATGAGTCTTGGAACTAAAAACTATTGGGAGAAGATATACCTGGACCAATAATCATATTCACAACAAAATTGATTAGATTCTGGTGAATGATCTATGGCTTACACATTGGGGATACATTGAGGGGTTAGTAATGAAACCGCAACTGTTTGATCACTGCCCTGTGAGCATTCATTTGATGGAACAATCAAGGTCTAGTCCTAAGTCCTATAAATTTTTTAATTGTGTTACTAATCATCAACATTTTATCCCTGCAGTACAGAAAGCATAGCGACAATTAATGCATCCTACTATAAAAGGTGTGTGGCAAAATTAAAGAAGGTGAAACTTGCACTCAAAAATATTTCAACGCGCGAATTCAAAAGAGTTGAAAAGAGAATAAAATATGCTACAAAATCAATCAAGGAACGTTCAAGCAACCATGAAGCAGCCTAGTGTAGATCAGTATATAGTTGACTAAGAAAAAAATTGTAAAGATGAGTTGGTGAAATGTTTAACGATTGAGCAAAGCATACTCATGCAGAAGTCCCAGGTTCAGTGGCTAAAGAAGGGAGATGATAACACATTATATTTTCATGTTTGTCTGAAGGCAAGACAGTCCCAAAATCAAATTAATCAGTTAATGAGAGCTGATGGGGCAGCTGTACAGGAACCTTGGCAGATTGGGGAGGAAATTCTCACATTCTTTAAGTGATTGTTCGGTGAGGCCTCCCCATATATTTCTGCAGTAAATATTAATGTCATGAGATCGGGTAACTCTTTAAGCAGGTGTCAGCAGCTACAACTGATCAAACCTATCACTAAGGAAGAGATTTGGTAGGGATAAGTGATCTGAAAGCACCTGGTCATGACAGCCTTAATGCCTGCTTCTTTAAAAAAGCATAGAGTGTAGTAGGAGACGATATTACTAGTGTTGTGATAGATTTTTTTAACACTACCAAAATATACCACCCTATAAAATACACTACGATAACTCTCATTCCCAAAGTAAAAAACCCCTCATCTCCAAAAGATTTCAGACCTATCTCTTGTTGCACCATAGTGTATAAGTTGATATCTAAGGTGCTCACTAATAGATTGCAGGGGATTATGAATTTATTAGTGGACAAATTGAAAAATGCCTTTGTCTCGGGCGGGATAATAGTTGACAATATTGTTATGAGTGATGAACTAATCAAAGGATATGGAAGACAAGGCATATCTTCAAGATGTATGCTAAAGGTTGACATGCAAAAAGCATACGATTTCATTGAGTGGGCATATGTGAAGCAGGTTCTTCAGTTATTAAGATTTCCTAGTATTTTTGTGGGTTGAATTATGGAATGCATCACAACAGTCTCTTATTCAATTCTTATTAATGGAGTACCCATAAGGCCTTTTGAAGCAAAGAAAAGGCTAAGACAAGGTAATCCCTTGTCCCCATTCCTGTTCGTGCTTGCCATGTAATATCTTTGTAGGTTGATGAAAACACTTAAAGATGAGAAGATGTTCAAATACCATCCGAGATGTACTAAACTTGATCTTATTCTGCTGGGATTTGCAGATGATTTACTTCTCTTTTTCAAAGGTGATGTTAACTCTGTCACTTGTTTGTACAATAAATTTAAAATATTCTCTGTTGCTTCAGGATTAATCTCTAACCCAAACAAGAGTTTAGTATATTTGGGTGGGAGTATCAGTACAGGTACAATAACAAATATTAGAGCTATTGGGGTTTGAAAAAAATGAGCTACCATTCAGATACCTGGGCCCCCACTTAATTCCAAAAGACTATCTGCAGTTTAGTGCGATCCATTAATAGAAAAAATCTTCGTAGAATTAGCTCTTGGACAAGCAGGTTTCTGTCATATGCTGGTAGAGTGCAGTTATTGAAAAGTGTCCTATTTTTAATTTAAATATTCTGGGCTCAGGTTTTTATACTTCTAAAGAAGATTATCGAATTTATTGAGGTAATTTGTAAAAGATTTCTCTGGTCGGGATCTGCTGAAGTTATAAAAAAAATCTCTAGTTGCTTGGAATAAGGTGTGCACCCCTAAGGTTGTTGGTGGATTGCAACTGTTGAATGTGTATCTGTGGAACAAAGTAGCCATATGTAAACTACTTTGGGATGTTTTCCAGAATAAGGAGAAGCTATGGGTAAGCTGGGTCCACACTTATTCCATTAAACAAAGTGATGTATCGTCAACTATGCCTAAGACAACCTCATGGATGATTAGGAAAATTTTCAAAGCCAAGCGGTACTTGGAAGATGCTGGGATCACAAGGCAAGAGTTTGCAGCTATGTCTAAATTTTCAATTAAGGAAGCATACTAGGTAATTCAGGGCAGCTACCCAAAGGTGGGATGGAGAAAGCTAATTTACAACAATCATAGATGTTCTAGATGGATTTTTATACTCTGGATGGCCTTACATGGAAGGCTACAATCGAAAGACAGAATTGCTAGATGGAAGAAGGATATAGATTTGGCCTGTGTCTTATGTAAAAGGTACGCAGAGTCTATACATCACTTATTCTTTCAATTTCCTGTATCTGGTGGCATTTGGCAGAAAATATTGAAGTGGCAAGGTATACAAAAAGGGCCTAAAGGATGGTCGGATGAGGTAACGTGGGCGCAAAGGTATTGCAAAGGAAATAGCAAAGGTGCAGGTGTCTACAAGATGGGATTGGCCGCGACAGTATATCAGGTGTGGGCTGAGAGAAACTCCCAACTGTTTCAGAATTTAGCAAGAAAGGATGGGGTGATTGTTAAGAAAATAATTCAAGAGATCCATTTAAGAGACACTCTACGCCTAGCCTATAACTCCTTTATGACAAACCTAGACTATTACCCAAGCTAATGGTAGTCACGTAGATATAGTTACTTGGAACTCTATGTTGATAGTTGTAGTTCTCACTAGGCTTGGGTTATGCATAGCCAACTAGTGCTTAGCAGAATAGGTTTTTTCCTTTCCTTCTTTGTACTTGCTTTGAGCCGAACGCTTTGGTAATTAATAAAATTGTTACTTACCAAAAAAAAATATTTAAAATTAATAAATTTACGCAATATTAAAATTAACTATTAATATATAAACTGAATATCATTAATAATATTTGATTATATACCCTTTACAATTACTTCATTTGGCCGTAAGAAAAAAATATTCTTATTGTCTTTCCTTGTGTGACAATACTTATCTCAAAAAAAATCTAAAAATACTATAAAAAATTACATAATTTATTTTTCAAATTCAAATAACATATTTAGTCTTTATTTATATAAATCCTCCCAATAAATATGAGTAGTATTTAAAAAAATAAATATAAATTACTAAAAAATAAGAGTAAACATTAATATTCACAACAATCAGCTCGCATAACTTTAGGAAGCTTTTGAAGTATATAAATTTTAGTTGATTTTGTGAAAATAGAATCAATTTAAGTTGATTTTCAACACAGCGTGATGAATAAAAATGCTAATTTTAAAATATAGCTTAAACTTTTGATTTTTATAAATGTAAAATAATTTCTTAATTTATTTAATTATAGTGAAATATAAATAATTTTTTAAAATAATATTATTTTATATTATTGAAATTAATTATGTGCATATTTTGGGATCACATTATTTTCATAATATTTTTAATTTTTGAATGATAATTTTGGATATAACAATATTTTTTATATAAGTTGTTTGGTTGGTTATTTACTGATTAGTTTTTCTCATTGATTTTATTATAATATTTTTTTTATTTACTCAATTATAATAAATAATAAATATTTATTTTTATAATACTATTAATTTTTATTCTTTATATTAATTGTTTACTTACTTTAAAAATGGCATCTTTTTTCACATTATTTTTTTTAAGAATGATTCTTTGATCATAATAATCTTTCCTATATAAGTCTTTATTATAATTAATTATGCTCTTGATTGATTTTTCTTGAAATGCTTCCTTGATTTACTATATTGTAATGAAATCATAGATATTTTTTTTATCGAATATTTATTATTTATTTTTGGAATGACATCTTTAAATAAGTGTCCTATTTTGTGTCCTATTTTTTTAGTTTAATCAATTGTGGTGAAATTGTAAATATTTATTTTTATAATTTATTATTTATATTATTAAATTAATTATTTACATATTTTAAGAGATATCTTTTTTCATAGTAATTTTTTATTTGAAATAACTTTTTGGTCAAGCTTAGTTTTTTTTTTTTTTTTTACCACAATATGAAATAAATATGAATTAATTAATAATTAACAAAATACATTTTTGTTGTAAAATGCCAGTTCTCAAGATTCAACATGGCATAACCTCATGCTAGACTACGCTCCTTTATTATATAGATAGATATGAAATAAATATGAATTAATTAATAATCAAAAAATAAATAAATTTTATCGTAAAATGCTAGTTCTCAAGATGCAACTTGGCATAATTTCATGCTAGATTACTCTCTTTTATTATATATATCAACAAAATAGATTTTTATTGAATAATGCTAGTTCTCAAGATGAACCTTGACATAACCTCATGCTTGACATAACCTCATACTAGACACTTTCCTTTATTTTGTATATACTAGTTTAGGTGTACGCGCCTTGCACATGTACTTGACTTTATTGAGTTCAAACGTTACACTAAATAGGATATTGTTTAAATAATAAGATGAATACAATAATTAACTTCAACATCTTTTGAAGAATTCATTTAATTAAACCTTACCTTTACCAAAAAATTTCTCAAATTCGATCGACATCTATCTACCACCTGTAAACTTCAACAAAACAATATGATTGTAGAGACATCAAAATAATATAATTAAATCTAACATTTACACAAAAAATTCCTCAAAGTTGTCCGACACTCATCTACCACCTATAAACTATAACAAAATAATACGATAATAGAGATATCAAAATAATACAACTAAACTTTATCTTTACATACAAAAAAAATCTCAAAACAGAGATATAAAAACAATACAATTAAACCTAACCTTTACCTAAAAAAATTGGCATTCATCTACCACCTACAAATTTATCTACGACTTGTAAACTACAACAAAATAATACAACAGTGATCACAAACCTTCAGTTTGATGAAAATAATTCTTTTCTGAGCGAAAATTTTGACACTAAATAATGACTTGAATGAAAATAAAGAAGATATATATATACACACACGTTGAATTTTATTATGTTGACAAAAATAGTGAAGAAGTCGAGGGTTAGAAAATTAAGCATCTACCAATCTGGACGTGCAACCGAATCAAGTTAGATATGCATCAATCATATTTTTCCAATAAGTAAACCAGTTTCTTTCTCTAGTTTAAAGTGCATCTCAATATTTATAGAAGTATTTCCTTAATAGAGTCCTATTTTAGGAGTATTTTTCTAACTGATCAGTATAAAGAAAAATATTAATTGATTCTCCTTCCATATATTTTAGGAATCCCATATATTTTAGGAGTCTAGTTAATATAATAAAAATAATTAAATAATAAATTAAAAAAAATAGTGAAAAGACAGTTTTGTCTAAAAGAGAGTCTTTTAATGAAGGACAAAAAGTTCAAATCACTTTTCTAAGGGTTTTCACACTTTTAATATTACTAGTTTAGGATACGTGCGTTGCACGTGTATTCAATGCTAAAAAAGAAAGTTGCACCTATTCAAATCAATGAGTAGACGACTTCAAAAATATGTTTAAATACATTAAAATAATATATTTATATTAAAAATAAACATGAAAGAAAAAAATATAAACTCTTGAAAAATTTAATATATCTGAAGTTTTAAAATTAAAACTTTAATAATTGCACTTTTCTAATACCTCGATCCCTAGGAGCTCCCATCTTTTTGCTCATTTAGTTACTCGAATTCATTTAATTATTTTTGTATGATTAGGAGTTTGATATGAAACAATCATACTATTTGGTTACATTTAGATTTAGGAGTATATTTGAGTTTTACTGAACTTTTAACATGTAAACAGTCTTATGGGTCGAAACAAAGAAGATTGAGAGAAATTTGTCCTTGCACACAATTATAAATGAGAAATAATACTATATACAAAAACTTTTCAAAAGTGATGAAGTCAAAATTTTCGTTAATGAGGTTCAAGATATAAAGAATTAAATACGTGCAAGGTATTAAATAGGACTCTCGTGAAGTTGGAGTGTGCAGTTGAATTTCAAGTATAGATTTATTTTTTTGGGGGGGGGGGGGGGGGGGGGGGGTAAGACCATTTTCTCTATTTTTTATAAAGTTGTAATTAGTAAAAGAGAAGTGTATGTCAGCAAAGACAACCTCACCGAGGCTCTTTTTAAGATCACTGTAATGACTATTGAAATCAATTAAAGTTTTGTTTCTTCTTACGTACATGAGTCAAATGAATTGTGGCATGAACATTTAAGATATGTCAATTACAAAACCTTTCAAAAACTGATCAATTTAGAAACTTTTCCTAACTTTGAGTGCAATAAATCAAAGTGTCAAACATGTGTAGAATTAAGGTATGCTAACCATCCCTGTAAGTCTATTGAAAGGAATTTCGACCCCTTAGACTTAATTCAAACAGATATTTGTGATATGAAGTCAACACCATCTTGTTGTGGAAAAAAATATTTTACAATTTTTATCGACGATTGTACTAGATATTGTTATGTTATTTGCTAAACGATAAGGATAAAGCAATCGATGCATTTAGGCAATATAAACAAAAGTTGAAAATCAATTGGATAAAAGGATCTAAACGATAAGAAGGGATATGAGCAGAGTATGAATCTCTTTTTGCAAAGATATGTTTGGAAAATGAAATTATCCATCAAACTACTACACCGTATTCACCTCAATCAAATAGGATTGTGAAAAGAAAAAATTGAACATTAAAGAAAATGCCGAATATCTTACTCATAAGTTCAGATTTACCACAAAACTTGTGGGGGAAGCTATCTTTATAGCAAACCGAATACTCAATAGAGTACCCCATAGCAAGACACATCCTATTCCATATGAAAAATGAAAAGGAAGGAAACATAACTTGAAATATTTCAAAGTGTAGAAATATCTAGCTAAAGTCTAAGTTTTATACCTAAAATGATAAAAGTAGGATCAAAGACTGTGGACTGTGTGTTCAACGAAAATGCTAAAACCAGCGAAGCATGTCAATTTTTTATTCATAAATTTGAGCATTCGAATATCAATAAAAATGCGATAGTTAAATCAGATAATGTTGAGTTCTTTGAACACATTTATTCGTATGAAACTTTACATGAGTTGTCTAATAGATGGTCTAAACGATCTCGAGATGAACTAAACGAATATGTACTTAATGATGAGAATCCAATATGTAGTACATGTCAAAGAAACTCAACTTTCTTTGGATCAGATTTTGTAATATTTCTTCTTGAAAATGAGTCTCAAATGTTTAAAGAAGCGATATTGTCTTCAGACTCATCCTTTTGAAAAGAGACAGTCAATAGTGAGGTTGATTCAATCGTGAGCAACCACACTTGAGAATTATTTGATCTTCCTCCAGGAAATAAATCTTTAGGTTCTAAATGGATTTCAAAAGAAAAATGAAAGTTGGTGGTACTATTGATAAATACAAAGCAAGACTTGTAGTGAAAGACTTTAGACAAAAAGAAGAGCTTGATTATTTCGACGTATACTCTTCTGTAACAAGGATAACGTCCATTTAGATGTTGATTGCATTAGCGTCGATATATAATCTGAAAATCCATCAAATGGATATGAAAATAACATTCTTAAATAGAGAATTGGAGAAAGAAATTTGCGTGAAACAACCTGAGGGTTTTGTGGTTCCTGGTAAAGAAAGAAGAATGTGTAAACTTGTTGAGTCACTTGATGGATAAAAAAGCACTCAAATAGTGACATGCAAAGTTTGACCAGACCAAGTTGGTAAACGGTTTTAAAATAAATGTGTTTACATTAAAGACACTTCAAATTACAAAGTCACTATTTGTTTGTACGTGGATAATATGTTGATCATAAGTAGAGACATTTCTGACATAAATGCTACAAAATGAATGCTTAAGAGCAAGTTTGATATGAAAGACCTTGGAGTTGTGGATGTGATCTTAGGGATATCATAGAACTCCACAAGGGTTGGCCTTGTCACAATCTCATTAAATTGAAAAGGTACTTGACAAGTTCAAGTATTTGAATTTCAGCATTAATAAGACACCATTAGATGCAAATTTTACACTTTAAAAGAATGAAGGTGAAAATGATCCACAGTTGGACTATGCAAGAGTGTTGGAAAGTTTGATGTGTATCATGAATTGTACACGATCATACATAGCATGCGCTATTAGTAAATTGAGTCGGTACACGAGTAATCTAAATCAAACTCATTGGATGGAAATGAAAAGAGTTTTGGGGTATCCAAAATATACTCAAGACTATGCTTTGCATTATAATAAATATTCAGTGATAATTGAAGGATAGAGTGATGCAAATTGGATCACCAAATTAAATAAAGTAAAATTCACGAGTGGATATGTATTTACTTAGATGGAGAAGCAGTTTTTTGAAAATCATCCAAACAGACATGCATTGCTCGTTCTACAATGAAATTTGAATTTATCGCGTTAGATAAAATCGGCGAAAAAGGTGAATGGCTCTGGATTTTTTTTAGAAGATGTATCTTATTGACTCAAGCCTTTGACACCAATATGTATACACTATGATAGTCAAACGATAATAGGTAGGACAGGGAGTGTGATGTATAATGGTAGATCTCATTACATAAGACGGAGACATAATATTGTTAGAAAATTACTTTTTATTAAAATTATCATAGTTTACTATGTGAAGTCAAAAGGTAATATATCGGGTCCATTTATAAAAGTCCTATCTAGAGAGGGAGTTGAGAGATCATCAAAGAGAATGAGTTTACGGCCTAAGACAAGTCATCGTGGCGGTAAATCTACCTAGCAGACTGAAGATCTCAAGAGTTAGGTTCAAGGAGATCAAACAAAGTTGTGACTGATGCTTCAACATTGTCAATATATTCAATCCATTCTCATGATGAGGACAATGTTCAAGAAATAAGGATAAGCCTATGGTTTTAAGTTTTTTTAATGGTTTTTAAGTTTAGAATATTAGATCAAATAGTTTGATCTAAAGGATTAAACATTTAGAAATTACCTATATGAGAGTGAATGGAAGCCGCTTCAAGGAGAGTGATAGTAAAGGTCTATTCTTAAAGCTCTCATAAAATCAGGCTGTGTTCATGGTTGAAACAAACAAAATCATGATAACCATAAATGGAAAAAGGTTGGTTGTATGACTTGTGTTGTCTAGGTATATATTAAAGATCAACGATTCAAAGATATCACATCTACCGATTGACCGAATGCATCCAATGCAAGTTCACTATGAAAAGTTTAAAAGAAAACCTATTTATCCAGAAACAATTAGTCTTTTCTTGTAGATCACACACTTGTCCATAATATTTTTGATGAAATAGTCATTTTTCATTCATGTGGAGGATTGTTGGGTTCTAAGTGAATGTGTGAATGAAAAATCGAGGGAACAAATGAAGGAAAGTGAAGTGAGTATTTCACTTTAAGGAAAAAAAGTCCTCCCACCTTGGTGGGAGAAAGGAGATTTATTATGCTTATATTGAGAAGCATTCCTTTATGCGGATAGTGAGACAAAAATAAGAGATACCTTCCGTCGTTGTTCGCTCGGCTTCGGATTTGAATTTAGATTTAAATTTGGAAAAACAATCGAGAGATTAATATTTTGGACAAAATTTATTTGAAACTTTAAAACAAGTGAAGTTTTTAATCTAAAAATTCCAAAAAAAAAAAATTTCACTGGTGGACGCACTTCAAACGCAGTGCAAATGTAGTCACAACGCACCTTGAAGGAATGCGACCCTTCGAGGCAAGAGACACATTGGTTGGGGTGAAAAAGTGACCTACGGGTGCAAGTCATGTGCAGGTACAATGCAAATCTCACTGGAAAGTGCCAAACGCTACCTGCGACCGCAGGTCTGATACAGGACCAACATAGATTGTTTTCATGAACTATTGCTTCCTTTCTAAAGCAACATATTTTAAAATATAAATATCTTAACATTTCCTCATATAAAGGTATGAATTTTGAGTTGAAAAACATCTTCTTCTTCTAAAAACTCTATTATGATCTTCAAATCGTTGAAAGCGTTTGAAGTTTAGAAAATTAGAGATACCACTATTTTTTGAAGTGAATCATTTTATCCTGGGAGGAAAGATTCCATTAACCTTGGGTACTTGAGGGGAATAAATTCCTCCAGAACACACCATGAATTTTTTAGACTTGATTCTATTATTTTTCTGCTTCATCATCATTTCTTTAAGTTGGTTTACTGTTTTTCCAGAAAATAATATAAACTACAGTTTGATAGGTCATTTGATCATCATTTGAACTTATGTTTGAAGTTGTTGGAACTTCATTGTAGTTCTTGAAGCTCCTCTTGAACTTAGTGTTGAAGTTCATATTGCTAAATACAGACTTTGTACCCAAAAAATAACACTTTCATTGTAAGATGATAGTTCCTAAGCCTCTGATAGGTGCTAAAATCATCAACAATAGTCCCAATATTATGCAAATCTGATATCAAAAACGTCTATTTAATTAGTTATTATTATAAATCAGAACAAGCTGATAATTTAAAATGTAAATAATTAGACTAATTTGTATCATTCATACCCAGTTGATAATCCAAGATAGATTGAATCTTCTTGGTTTTCAAATTACAAAGCACATGATGCAAGGAAGCCGATCCAAAAATAAATAGACAGAGTATCATTAATCGAAGAAAGACACAAGGGAAATATATACTACTTAGAAGATTTGAATAAAAAATAATTTTAAAAAAATAGTTCGGTGCACTAAAGCCCCGCAATACGTGACTTATGGATCACGAGATTTGAATAAAAATCACTTACAGAAAATATTGTTGAGGCCCAAGCCACTGTGCTTTAGTAGCTTTATGATCGAGCCGATCCTGGATATAGTGACATGTATAATCAATATATATATATATATATATATATAGGAGAAACAAGACAAGGATGATGTGGCACCTCTCTAAGGCCATCATTCCTATTTATCTTTTTTCTTCTTTTTTGAGATTTTTCTCTCATTTTTATCAATTATTTTATTTTAAAAATTCATCTTCATAACTCATAATTATTTATATTCATAAATTGTACTCTTAAATAATATTAGTAATATCCATAACTCCCAAACCTCTCATTTTCATAACTTCCAATTATTTACTTTTGCAACCTCTCATTTTCATAACCTCTAATTATTTACTTTTGCAACCTCTCATTTTCATAACCTCCAATTATTTACTTTTGCATTAATAATTCAATAACAAGCATAGTGTTTTGATATATAAACGAAATTAAGTTGTTGTTGTTGTTGTTTGCCCTCAGCATTACTTCAAGGTATGAGCAATCTTAGAAGTCATTCTTTTAGGCTCCATATTGTTTTTTAAGAGTATATTTCTTTTATGCTATGTGTAGTCTATTAGTAGATTTTTTTTTTATAAGTATGTATTTTTGTTTGTTCTAATTTCACCGGAACTTTTATTAAAGATGATAACATTAATATTATGAGTAGTTTTTCAGATTGGATTGAGATAACAATGCTCTAATTATCATTATTTGAATTTTTTGAGAGAAATTATTTATATATAAGTATTTCTTCTTTCTTCATGAAAAAGATAGTTCTTCTTTCCTTTTCAAAATTTCATATAATATTCTCTAAAGTTTTTATTTTATTTAAGTAACTATACTTCTCGAAATCTGCACATGCAAAAAATTTAGTGTACCAGACTGTCCTTTAATTTAACTATTCTTCTTCTTCCTTTTTTTTAGGTAGGGTTCACTTTTTGTGTAGTAAGATCAAATTATTTTTTACATTAGAAACTGGGAAAGAAAGTCAATGAATACACATATGCTACTAAAAGAAGTATCTATGTATCTTTTCAAAATTATATAGATAAATTTTAATAAATTTATTGATCGAATATGGGAATATAAAATTATTTATAATTTTTAAACTAAATTTTAATTCATAAGAAAGTTGTTTATTGATGTGTAAGATTGGAGTCCTCAATTTTTTACATTTTATAAATTTTTTCAGATAATTAACTATTTAAAAGATTTTTATTTTCTATTTGTTGGGACATATTGATCTTACATTTTGAAAGAATAAAAAAATGTTGGTTTAAGATCGAAATGATTTTATGAAGTTGGTTGTCTCTTTTTCTCTGTCTATTCATTTTCTTCCTCAAAAGAGAAATCTTAATTCTTCTCTTCATTAAATTAAATCAGCACTCATCTAAAAACAAATATTTTTATTATTGGGACTGAAATTTTTTTTTTCTTGATTTTACATGGCAAGAAAAATTAATCATCTCCCATGATTCTATTTTAATTACTATTCTTTCTTTATGATAATTACATCTTATAAATACTGCTCATTTGGTTATTGTCATAATAGAGATTATATTAAGCAAAGGTCAAGATGAAAATTATTTGTTCTGACATTTATAAAAAAAAAAATTCATTTAAAATGTTTATGGGAATAGCTCACTACATGCAACTTATAAGAGAAGGTACTTTTTATTTATTAATCTATATAAAAAATAATTTTTTTGTTACGTAAAATATATGCAAGTTGAGAAAATTAAAATTCTCTTTATGAACTTTATAGATGTCTAATTATTTTCTTTGCTAGGGAAGGGTGAGAAGATATATATAATTTCACGAGAAAATATTTCATGTAGTAAAGTTCTTTTTTTCTTTTTAGAGATAATACCCAATTACCCTCCTGAACTATACCCAAAAAGGTTATGACACACCTTAACTTTAAGGGGATCCTATTACCCCCTGAACTAATTAAAAGCGAAATTTTCACCTCCTTAGTGCCTATGTGGTACATACGCGGCACTTACGTGACACAACACACTGAAGTGTCCACGTAGGCACACATGTATGCCACGTATGTGCCATATAGGCACTAAGGGGGTGAAAATTCCACTTTTAATTAGTTCAGGGGGTAATAGGACCCCCCTAAAGTTGAGGTGTGTCATAACTTTTTTGGATATAATTCAGGGGGGTAATTGGGTATTTTCTCACTTTTTATGTTAAATTTATGTATATTATTTTTACAAAAAAAAAAATTTAATCACTTTGTCACAAATTTGAATTGTTGGTAATTAATTCAGTGAGGCTCGTAAAATGAGATTCAGCGACATATCATAAAGAATAATCAATATTTTAAATCATAACTTTTTTTTAACTTTTTCTCACCTTTCTTTCAATTATTTAATTTTACAAAATCATCTCCTTAATTGATATTTATAATATTAACTCTCAATCCTTTCATATTTATAACTCAATTATTTAACATACAAGTGTTTGACACATTAAAATCACATCAATAAAAATCTATTTTAAGTTATATATAATGATCATTCTATTTTCATTTTTTCACATTCTTCATCTTTTATGTCTCTTTAATTGACTACTTTTATTATTATTTTATATGATATCTGATTTTGCAGAAATCGTATCAAATTGTTCTTTCAAGAAATGTTGCTTATCTTCTTGAAAAGATATGATAAATTTTCGTAAAAGGAATGGAAACCCATTTGCATGCATTTGAGAGAGACATAAAGGTTGAGGTCATTCTAATGATCCGACAAGATGTTGATCCTTAAAGTATTGCTAGCTATTGTTTGTTTGTTGTCTTAATTTAAAAGGTGTTCTATCAATATGTACACAAATATTTTCTTCCTAATATGTATGTTTTCTATGTAATAAGTAGTTCTTTGTGATTTGATCAATACTTATTTTTAGTTTCTCTTTTTGTGTTATCGTGTCATTTTTCATGATGTAGTCATTAAATGTTCTTTTTCATTATTTTGTTGCTCTACCGAATTGGTTAGAAGTGTTATAAGAGGATGAAACAATGAAAAATTAAGAAAGAATTGTTGCCCAAAAATTTAATAGGTAAAATGCGTAGCCAAAAAAAACATGTTGTGTTATATTGTCTCTAACATATATAAGGTGAGAAATTATTTAAAGAAAATTCATGTGAACTGTTAAACTTTTAACATTGGTATTTCCTCTTTATTTTTTTTCTACTTTCTGTAAAAAAAAAAAATATATACGTAGAAAAGTAATTAATTTGAAAATATGGTCCTGCCATTTGATTGTAAATTAAATCATGATAAATCCTTTTCTTCCTAAATTTTCTAAAAAGTTTTTGTAGGTCACACAATAATGAGTTTGAAGTATATTTAATTGAATTGTTCTTTACTTGATACATGATATGTAAAAAAAATAGGTAATCTTCAATATTCCTCGAAACAGAGATAAAAATCGATAAAGAAATAACTTCCGTTTATATTGTCATATGTATATTTCTCAAAATAGTTAGTGTTCTTAGCATTATATGATCTTTTATAATTTTATATTATGTTTAATTTAAAAATTATTAAAGTGTATGACATATAGAGTTTTGGAGTTGATATATCTTAAATTTACGATCTTTTTTATGCTCGCGCAAAGCGCGAATAAGTTAGCTAGTGTAATACTATTAAGAATAAAGATAGATGTTAATTTAGAAAACTCCTTTTATGATGAAAGTACTAAGGGGTCGTTTGGTTTGAAAACAAGTTATGTTGGGATTAGTTATATGTTGTAATAAGTTATGTTGGGACAAGTTATGCTGGGATTAGTTATGCTGGGATTATTTCTTATTGAGTGTTTGATTTTTCATATTCAAAATAGGATGCATTGCATAATTTCTAAGAATAAGTTGTGTGTCTACAAAAATATCCTTCACCTTATTTTTTTTTTATATTTTCTTTGCAAACTTTATTTATTCGTTCTTAAAAATAAACTTTTTCATCTTACATAGCTTAAATTTTTTTGTGTGTGCATTCTCATGATTCTGTCATGTGTTTATAAAAATAAAATTCCATCTTAAATTTATTAAAGTAATAGAGATTTTATTATTTCTGTCACTTCATTTAAGCACAAATTGTCAAGAATGAACCTTGGGTCTAACTCAACCTCAAAAGCTAGCTCAAGAGGTGAGGATTACCCAAATCCATATAAGCAAATCACTAGTCTATTCCCCAATCAATGTGGAACTTTTTTACCCACTCTAACACCCCCCCTCACGCCCAGGCCCAACTGGCACTGACGCGTGGACCAGGAGTCCAAAACGGGAATGGGCCTGACTCTGATTCCATGTCAAGAATGAACCTTGAGCCTAACTCAACCTCAAAAGCTAACTCAAGAGGTGAGGATTACCCATGTCTATATAAGCAAATCACTAGTCCATTCCCCAATCAATGTGGGGTTTTTTTTACCCACTCTAACACATATCACTCTTATATTACTCCCTCCGTTTAAAAAAGAATGACCTACTTTGACTTGACACAAAGTTTAAGAAAATAAAGAAGACTTTTGAATCTTGTGGTCTTAAATTAAAGTTGTGTCAAATGTACCAAAATGCCCTTTAATCTTGTGGTCCTAAACATGCCATATGGAGAGTTGAAATTAAAGGATTACCAAAAAGAAAGGCATCATTCTTTTTTAAACGGAAAGTAGGTCAGTCTTTTTGAAATGGAGGGAGTATAAAATACCAAAGTTATCTTTATTTTAATTGAAGAAAATGGCCAAAAGCCCCCTCAACCTTTACCCCAAATTCCAACTACACACTTATATTTTGCAGGGGTCCTATGACCCCCCTGAACTATTTTAAAGTGGAATTATTAACTCCCCCCCCCCCCCTGAAAACTGACAATCAGTCATTTGAAATGTGGTGTGATGCACGTGGCAATAGCCTTTTTACAAGTATTTTTTTTAATTTAAAATTATTTTTTATTTACTTTATTCTCCATTTTTGTCACTTTTTATCACTTTTCATTATTTTTCCACCATTACTTTTCATCTCTTTTCCTTTTCAAACTTAAACAATTTTTTGATGAACTTGAAGTGGAAAATAATGGACAATACCGAATTTGAAATTTCCAATGATTTTCTAGTCGAAAATAATAAAAAACATCGAATTTGAAATTTTCGACAATCTTGAAGTGGAAAATAATGAACAATATCATTATTAAATTTCTGACGATCTTAAATTTGGAAACAACAAACAATACCAATTTCAAAATTTTCGACAACCTTGAAGCCGAAAATAATGAACAATACTGAATTTAAAATTTTCGATGACCTTAAAATCGAAAACAATAGAGAAATTTTAAAATTTTCGACGATCTTGAAATCTGAAACAATGGAAAATACTCATTTTAAAATTTACGACGATCTTGAAGGCAAAAATAATGGACAGTATTGCTTTTGAAAATTCCGACGATCTTGAACTCGGAAATAATAAACGACATCAAATTTAAAATTTCCGACAACCATGAAGTGGAAAACAATGAATAATATCAATTATTAAATTTCCGATGATCTTAATCCGAAAACAACGAACAATATCAATTTCAAAATTTTCGACGACCTTGAAGCCGAAAACAATGAACAATACCAAATTTAAAATTTTTGATGACCTTAAAGTCGAAAAAAATAGGGAATTTTAAAATTTTCGACGACCTTGAAGTCGAAAATAATAGACAATACCCATTTTAAAATTTATAACGACCTTGAAGTCGGAAATAATGGACAATATCGATTTTGAAATTTCCGACGACCTTGAAGTTGAAAATAAGGAACAATACCCATTTTAAAATTTTCGACGAACTTGAAGTCAGAACCAATCGATTTTGTGCTTGGAGATGAGGAAGATGATAAATTAATCTTGGATGTCATTGATGAGTTCTTGAAGTTTTTTGTTTGTGAGAAAGAAGAAGAAGAAGAAGAAGAAGAAGAAGAAGAAGAAGAAGAAGAAGAAAGAAAATGAATAAAGAAAAAGAATAATTAAAAATGAATAAAGAAAATGACTAAAGAAATATTAAAATTAAATTTTTACTAAATAATTTACGTTTTCACTCTCTCGCTATGTCAGCTTTCGGGGGATAATAATTTCACTTTAAAATAGTTCAAGGGGGTCAGGACCCCTGCAAAGTATAGGTGTGTAGTTGAGATTTGGGATAAAGGTTCGGGGGGGGGGGGGGGCTTTTAATCATTTTCTCTTTTAATTGATATATAAAATTTGAATTTTTAAGTGACAAAAAGACTATTTAATTAAAAATATGTAATTAAGTAGTGGAGTCAAACATTTTTATAAGAGAAATCAAATTATAAATAAACATAAGAAATAGACAAACAAATTCAACGTATAATATATTCATAAATAAAAATTATATTTATAGTTTAATTTTTAATGTAAAAATATATTATCAAGAAAATAACGAGCAGTGAAGGAAATGGTATTAGAAAATATGAGAATATACATGGATGTAAAAAGTGATGTATAAAAAAGGGTTTAAGGAGGATATTTTTGTTATTTTATACATTTTATCCCGAGATAAGTTAGCTCGGGATTACTATACCATCCAAAGGTAGGAATAACCTATCCCAGTAATAATTATTAATTGTGAGATAGGTTATTCCACACTTTACAATCAAACAACGGATTAAAGGGATGCTAAAAAATTATCCCAAGACTATCTCTTCTTATCCCTCGCACCAAACGACCCCTAAATATTTTTAAACCTATTGTTTGAACCTTGGAGTAATAAGAACAACCTAATTTATGAAAGATTGTTTGATGGTTCTGGTGTTCACCATTTCAATATTAGTTTCCAAAAGTTAATTAACTAGTGATGAATGCGATCCTAACTGTCATAACCATGTTTAGCACTAATCAATAATGGCTTAATTAATAAAACCATTAGTTAAAGAAAAGGACACTTCTTTTATGCCTTTCAATTTTCATAAAGGAAGGAAAACAAAAGCTGGTGTAGGAATGATACAAATAATTGAGTGAAGGGATTGGTTCATCCTTATTCAGAAGTATTGAGTTCGAGTCTTGTATATGGAGAAATTTTTTTCGAGAGCGCCATCTTCAGAATGGGCTTTACGGTGTGTGATCTGAATTAATTAGGGTTTTAATACGGATACCGAAAGTTTGGGTGAGAAATCAAAATAAAAAATAATAATTGAGCCACGTGTCAAGTTGTAGGTTGACGTGGATCTATACTGAGTCAGCAGGTATCACATGGGTGAGAGGGGAGCAACTTGTGCTTCTCTAGGCCACGTGGACAAAGTTCAACTATAAGACAGACGAGACTTGTATGAGTCTTAGTTGTACAAATGCATTAAATTAACATAACATTAAATAAAAATTCTACATTTATTTATCACACAACCATGTCCATCCACTAATTCTGTTCATTGTTATTGTTGAGTGGGGGGTGGTTGACGCGGGTGGGGGTACTCTAAATAAATGATTGGACTAGCTACTTTTTTTAAATCAGGAAAAAAACATCATTTTCATCCCATACTATATAAGAAAAGTCTAAGTCATAGCTAAATTATATAAGTGATCTATTACACATTTTAACTATATAAAAGTGATATTATTAGCTCCCCGCGACCCCCATTCTAAGGCGCGTGTGTTACACTTATTTTAGGTGCGTTCAACCTATTAAATAACAAAAGTAAACAACTAAAAATATTAAGGGAAAAAATATTATTTCCACCCCAAACTATAGTCGAAAAGTCGAATCCACACCTAAACTATATAAGTGACCTATTACACCCCTTAACTATAAAAAGAAGTGATATTTTTTACTGACGTGGCAGCGAGTGTAAAACACTACACCACATGCAAGTGGTGGTAGCCTGACAGGGTGTAAATAGTTTCACTTTTTTATAATTTAAGTATGTAATAAGTCACTAGTATAGTTTAGATATGACTTCGACTTTTCGGATATAATTTGGGATGAAAACGATCTCTTTTCCTTTTAAATTACTTGTCACCAATTCTTTACATTTTAGTTTCTCAAAAATAATGCCATGGTAGATTCCTTTAACTCACCAAACCCACAATCAAATTGGACATACCAATTAGCACAAGACCCAAGACAAAATCTAACAGTTCTCACCAAGTTTCAATTTCCTTTAATCTGATTCTCTAGATTTAAAATGTTGAAAAGCATAAATATTACTCTATAAGAAAGAGAAATAATTTGGTCTATATTCAAATTACATCTTGTCTCTTGACCTTTTTTTTAAAAAAATAACACATTTCAATTTTTGTTCGTCTCAAAATCCAATTGCTGTAATTGTCCACTCAATATTACTAAGACTTTTTGAAGAAGTCGGTAGAGATGATATCTCAAATGCTCGCTCAATTTACATAATTCACTCGGAAATTCATTTAACTTTATTTATAACTTAAAAGTCATTCAACTTATGATAATCTACTTAGAAAGTCACTCAATTTTATTTTATAACTCAAAAATCACTCAACTATATAAATGTATTTCACCTAGAAAGTTGAATGGTATTCTGAGTGAATTACCCTAAGTAAAAAAAAATAGCTTGTTACTAGCTTACAAACATATCCCAAAAAGATTTGCAGCAAGTTCATGAAAAAGTTACAATTGATTAACTCATCCACAAGCTAGTCCAAGGAAAAAAAGGGTTGCAGCTAAATAATGCATTTTGTACATGGTGAAATAAAATAATTTTTTCCTCTCTAGATTTTTCGACTACATTTCTTGCTGTCCTATATTTTATTAGTAATACATTTAAATCGAAGGAAATGAGTACTCATAATTAACAAATAACTGATAGAGGGAAAAAGTCAGAATGCCAGTTATAAAGGCTAGGTGCCGCAACAAATATTACTTGGGGAATAAATATATATTAAGCTGGAGAACTTTAAAAGGTAAGACCCACGATCATTTCTTAGGAAATTGATCCATTTGCAGATACAATATATTTTTTTTTGCTCTTTTATTTTGTATTCGTAGATTGATTTCTCATTCTTGTTGGATCTGGTTATTTACAAAATTTAATTAGAGATATCTAAATTATTATTTTTTTTCAAATTGATTATTAAAAAAGGAAAGGTCATCATGATAAACCTTATATTTTATAGGTGCCTATTTAATTATCACAATATCCTTCATCTTTAGTTTCACTTTAATTTCTTCATGTCTTGTGCCTCCCAATCCTCCAAAATTTAAATATATTGAAAAGAAATAAAGTGATAAATAATGTAAAAGAATTAGAAAAGAGTACGGTATTGGCTCTCACGTTCCAAATGCCAATTTTAGTTGAAGTTTTCAAATTAATTTACATAAATAAATTCAATAGCAACATGCACATAATAATTTTTTTCGTTTTTTTACTTAAATATTTCTTTTTGAGACTTCTTCATTGTGACTTCTATTTCGTTTGCTTGGTAAACTAGCACAATATTGCTTAAGAAATCAAGAATAACATTGTTGAACGAGCTTAAAAATTTCGGTAAATTTGTTACAAGAATAATAATTCAAATAAAAATCCGTATGTAAGATCATTTCTATATTTTTAAACAAAAGAATTGAAAGAAACTATTACAAGATGTTTCTTTTAATGATATTCACTTTTCGCTCTTGTTTTTACGTATATTATAAGATAAATATGATTGGATTTACGAGCAAGGAAAATTATATATGTACTCTTGCAATAAAATTCACCATATTGCAATCTTCTGAAACAAATTTTGATCTGAGTAAACAAAGAACTTATGTGGATCAAATGTGATTTGTGATTAATCCAATATGATAACTAGATTGAATATAACTTTGAGTCAATAGTCATACTGATCTATCGTGACTTGTATGTCACAGTATACCAGTTTGAATCCTCTCGCCATTATTTTTATTGCTCAATTTTAAGGTTATTTTGATCCAAAATAAAAGACAATCTTTGTACAAATTTTATAATTGAAGACGATGTTTATAATAGCATTACAAAGCTACCTTTCTAGGCAAATTTACCCAAAAATTCCTAAGAGAAAAAAAAAATGTCCATAAACACGTTATTAGAGGTGTGCAAAAATCGAACCGATAAAAATGTTATTGGTTTATGATTATTGGGTTATTGGGTTAACGATTTATTAATGATTTTGTAAATTTTATTTATCGGATTATTGGTTCGATTTTTAATTTTTTTTATTGGGTTATTGGGTAAACTGATAACCCAATAAGAATATTTCAAATTATACTTTGCCCCTACTTATATATATATATATATATATATATATATATATAAACTTGTCACTGCAACTTACTTTAGCACTTAAACTTAACACACGTTTATTTACCCCCTTAAAAACTTCAAACTATATTATTTTCACCCTTTCGTTCACTCAACCAAGTCAAGCCTTTGTGTTGTAGGACCACGCGCTATTTAATTGATCCACGTCATTTACTAAATTCGGTCCCTACATAACACCATCCAATGTATATTTAATTAAAATGTTGATCTGTTTTAATCAAATACCCAACCCGCTTTAATGAAATAACCCCAAACCTTCAACTCTCGTCATTTCTCTTCATTTCCATCCCAATCAATTGACCTAATCGATTGAACCCACATATTTGTGCCCAAAAATACTGAAATTCTTGAAGGATTTTTCAGTTGAATCAACGTATTTGTGCCCACAACTGAAATCTTGGAGGTATTTTTCATTTACATAGTGTAGGGTTTTAACCCATTCGTTTTTTGAAGGATTTAGGATTTTTTTCTTGTTGTTTTTTTAATTTTTGCTAATGAATGTACCTTTTCTGACTTTTTGCAGTTTGAAAATGGATTTTGTGCACATTGCGTTAAGGTTTCACCATGGAAGAATTTTACAACAAAAACCTTGAATTAAATATGTCGGAGGTATTGTTACAGATTATTTAGATGTAGATGTTGATAGATTCTCTTATTATGAGTTTGTAGGATATGTCAAAGAAATTGGGTATAATTGTTCATCTTGTGTGATTTATATTAGACCACCTAAGTCTTCTAAGTTGATTAAAGTAACATGTGATAGGGATATTTTGAGTATTGTACCCAAATTGAAAAATGGAGATATTGTTCAACTATATGTGTCACATTTAATTAAAGAACCTATTGTGGTCCCCCCTTGCTTTTGCTCTTGAATATGAACCCATGTGGGTGGAGAATCTAGTGCTTCTTTTCATAAAGAGTCTGGTCAAACACGTGAGGATAGACAGAATTTAGGGTTTGAAGAGGCTGTACAAACTCAAAAATCTACTGATTTTGGAAAAGAGTTTGGTGCAGCTTCAACGGGTGTTGGAGAAGAGGTGGATAGGGTTTCTGGTGAGGTTGGTGAAGAATTGTGTGGTGAGGATTGTACTGGTGTTAGAGAAGAGTTTGGTGTAGCTTCAACAGGTGTTGGAAAAGAGGTGGGTGGGGTTTCTACTGGTGTTGGTGAAGAGTTATGTGGTGGGGATTCTACTGGTATTGGAGAGGAGGTTGGTGCAGCTTCAACAGGTGTTGGTGGGTTTTCTGCTGCTACTGCATCAGAATTTCCAATCATTGAATCAGATTGGGAAAGTGCAAGTGAAAATAGTAAAGTTCAGATTATGGAGATTTGTTTGATAAAATTGATGATGAATATGACAGTGATGTTCATGAGGAGGTTAGGATTTTGAGGGAAGGTAAAAGAGCTGCCAAACTAAAAAATAAAAAAAGGTGTCCTAGAGCTGAAGGGGTAAAATTAGGCAAAAAATGAATTGATATTGGATATGATAAGTATTTATCTAGAAAAAAAATACTTTGAAGGATAAGATAGATGGTGATGAGCCATATTTTGATTCAGATGAAGAGGCTAACTTTGAAATAGACAGTGATGTAGATGCTGATATTGAAGATGAGGTCCAACAGGCTTCAGGTAGTGGGAAAAAGACAAGGAGAGCAAGAAAATCTAAAGAAAGAATTGTGTTTGATCCTACTTATAGGTTAGTTGTTTGGAAAACTGATTTATGTTTTAAAAATGTTAAACGATTCAGAGAAACTATTACTAGGTATGCAGTTCAAGAACATGTAGAATTGGACAAGTTTATTAATGAACCAACTAGGATGAGGGTAAAATGTGCAGATGGTTATCCTTGGTTATTATTTGGTAGTCATGATTCAAGGATAGGGAATTTTATTGTGAAAAATTATATTTCAGTCCATAAATGTTCTGCCACAACCAAAAATAAATTGGTCAATTCAAAATACTTAGCAGAAAGGTACAAAGACAGAATTATTTCAGAGCCAGGGATTAGAGTTTTTCAATTGCAGAATTTGGTGAAAACAGATTTGTAGGTGTATGTTGGTAGAATTGTTGCAAGAAAAGCCAGAAATATTGTCTTGCAAGAAATTATGGGTAATCATATGGAGGAATTTAAAAAATATTGGATTATAGGGATGAACTTTTGAAGTCTAATTCAGGAAGCACATGTATGGTAAGGCTTGGTGAAGAAACTTTTGAAGAGGAAAGAAGAAGATTTCAGGCATTTTATATTTGTTTTGATGCTTTGAAGAAAGCATTCAAAGCTGGATGTAGAATATGTATTAGGTTTGATGGTTGTTTTTTGAAAGGTATCTGCAAAGGGCAATTACTTGTAGCAGTTTGCAAAGATGGGAACAACTAGATGCTACCACTGGCCTGGAAAGTGGTTGAAGTTGAAAATAACTTCACTTGAAGATGGTTTATTAGGCTAGTAAAGGATGATCTTGAGCTTGGAGATGAGATAGAATTAACAACTATTTTTGATATGCAGAAGGTAACTTTTTTCTCTCTTATCTCTTTATTATCTGATTTTACTTAATTTGTTATTATGTCACCTAATGTTTTTATATTCATGAGTTGCTGCCAAATGTAGAACAAAGAATGTGTGCAAGACATATTCTTGCTAACTGGTCCAAACAATGGAAAGGTATTGAAAAAAAAATTATTTTTGGAGATGTGCCAAGTCTACATATGAACAAGAGTTGACAAAAAATTTAGATCACATAGAGATGTTAGGTGACAAGATAGTAGATGATCTACTGTGGTACAACATTGAAAGATGGTCTAAGATCTACTTCAAAAATTTATGTTGTTGTGATAGCGTTGACAACAATATGACTGAAAGCTTTAATTCATGGATATTGGGTCTAAGACACAAGACCATCATTACAATGCTTGAGGAAATAAGGATTAAAATGATGAGAAGAATTGGACAGTTGAGGAAGTTCTCTAATACTTGGATAACAGATATTTCACTAATGGCTTTAAAGGTATTAGAAGAGAACACATCAAAATCAATGAAGTGTACACTTGAATGGAATGATTAATATGGTTTTGAGGTTAAGGACAATTGGGGTAATACCTTCATAGTTATCACGCCTCAAATCCTATTGGGGCGGACTGGCACCCGTAATCGAGGAGGCCCGGGAGAACCAGCTCATAACCTTATACTTTTTATGCATACCTCTATGACAACTCGAAATTTGGACAGCATCATGTCATATATAAAAGGAAATAATCACCTGTATAAGCTCGAGCACACATATATATATATGTATATACAATACTTGGCCGTTGGAGACATCACGTCTATTAATAAAATACCACCTTGACTGTACATTAGGTCTACAAAGTCTCTAGACAATACACAGAGTTTAACTAAGGCCGGAACACACCCCGCCATATAACTAACTTTTATACAATACCAAAAGTGACTGGATATGACACGGAAAGCCCTGAAGCAAACTGGAGCTCACCAAAAGCAGTTGAATATCCTGGCTCCTACTTGTGCGGTGTATGAGCTGAGGTACCTGTGCCTGCAGCATGAAATGCAGGTCCCCCGTGGGGGACGTCAGTACAAAATATGTACTAAGTATGTAAAACTGTAGATAATCACATATGATATAGGAGCTCAATAGAAATCAGAAACAAGTGAATAAATCGTAATAGGAGTGGACCGCACTTACTAGAACTTGTGACAACCTGTACATTGTATTTATTCAATCACTTTACCTTCGTTCCTATCATCTTTGTAATCATCACTATACTATACTGTGATCATTAGGCTGCCTCCAGTACATATTAACTGGGATCGGCCCATGATAGGCTTATGCCCCTGGGATACCACCCATAAACACATAAATAGGAATCGACCCATGATAGGCTTATGCCCCTGGGATACCACCCAATAAGAGAGAACTTCCATCACTTAGTTCAATTAATCTTTGAGATTGTTATTTCGGTCGCCACCGCATTTTTGATACTTTAAAATAATGATACATCAATAAGAGACATATAAATAGACTATCAATGCAATAACAATGAAGTAAGAACTCATTGGCACTTCATTGATGTGCCAATGAGTTCT
>NC_061111.1:33791452-33792872 GCF_002878395.1 Capsicum annuum | reverse complement strand
ATAAACACATAAATAGGAATCGACCCATGATAGGCTTATGCCCCTGGGATACCACCCAATAAGAGAGAACTTCCATCACTTAGTTCAATTAATCTTTGAGATTGTTATTTCGGTCGCCACCGCATTTTTGATACTTTAAAATAATGATACATCAATAAGAGACATATAAATAGACTATCAATGCAATAACAATGAAGTAAGAACTCATTGGCACATCAATGAAGTGTTTTGGAGTCAGCAATGTCATAACAATGAAGTAGGAACTTATTGGTATATCAATGAAACGTTTTGGAGTTATTAATAGCACGTGGATCTTGTTTGAGTAACCGGATACCTTCTGACATTCATTAGTGCAATAAACATGTAAGATTTGGAAAACAAGTAAGTATTGGAATGTCTAGACATCTTGTAGGGTGGAAACAAGTTCATTGGTAACGTAGGACATCATACAAAACCATTATGGATCACATGTTATTGAATAACTTTGGAAACTTTCTTAATAGAACAATTGTTCACTTTCATGCCAAAGATATGGTATAAAGTATGCTTTACATACCTGATTGTCAACCTTCAATACTAGTCCCAAATGGACTTCCCGTCTTTTCGGATTACTTATCTATAATAAACAATTATCGCAATCTAGTATTAGCAACCAAACGTCAGAACTCAATTATTTGAATTCACCAAACTAGTGGTTAATTAGTAAGTCTTAATTACACCATAAAGAGTGTCACTTTAACCCTCCTATACTCCAATTACATTCATATGCCATGCATATTCATACAACATCCTCCAATATCAATTTTGGATTCATTTATCCTTTTAACCAATCCATTAAACTAAATTGAGTCATAGACATAAATAATCATCAATTCAATAGTATATCACCATATCCACCTTCCATAACTCAATTACCATATCCACCTTCCACAATTCAATACAACCAAACCATGCAAAATTATCCATAACCCTATTTCCATCACCTTTCAATAACAACCAATACATATAATCCTCTATCACACATATACCTATGGAAAAGAACAAAGGCAAACAATATTCATACCTTACAATTCACCTTTTGACTATGCAATCCTGTTTGCACAAATAATAGGTGTCGTTCGAAGCTCTCGAGATGACAAACGCAGTTATCAGATTACATTGAAATTTCTACGGTTGAATCAAAAGTAATTTAAAGGTCAAATTTGGCTAGGGTTTGTTATTTCTCAATGATTGATGATGAAAATGAGTTTTTGAACTCATATATATGTATATATACACATATTCCCATCCATAATATAATAGGAAATGACCAAAATGCCTTTAAAATTTAAATAATGTCAAATCTATCCTTTGGTGGACTATTTTGATAAGCTAAAGTAGATCGACCATAAATCTTTGCTCCGATATCGGAGCAAAGATT